>NC_089276.1:19072725-19372725 GCF_963678975.1 Dysidea avara
AAAGTCCTCAAATTGTTTCACCCACAAAGCTTAAAAATAGGTCGAGTTACCCTTATATAGACACTCATCTGTACAGCCACACAAGTGGTACCATTTGTGGTAGGTTTACCAGAGACAATGTTCTATATATAGCTAATGGACAATGTTCTATATATAGCTAATAGACAGTGTTCTATATAGCTAATCATATTCATTTCATTATGTCTTTTACAAATGTGTATGTGTGACCATGTGTGTATGTGTGACCATGTGTGTATGTGTGTGTGGTTGAATGTGATATGATTTTGGTTAGTGTGTATAAGTGGTAAAAATATTTTAATTATAGTCATAATGCTGCACAGCTGTTCTCCATTTGATAAACTAATGGACTAAATTTTGTGTTTTATTAGATCTACAGTGTATGTGCCAGTGGTATCAGTGCTGATGAGTGTCTTGATCATCACTATTACTCTTTCACACCAATAAAATTCAGAAATATGAGAATTCTGTTTATAAAGTTTCTATGATTTATAAAATTGAGCAAATAGTTTGGGTTTTGTCTTATTTTTTAAAAATGGTTTGAAATAATGTCTCAAAACAATGTACAGACCATGAGTTGTATATCTAGGAAGTGTCATTTATACATGATACACACCATCAAATTGATAGAATGTATCTCCAGCAGTAAGTCATCAGAAACATGCTATTTCAAGATGAACTCGCAAAGTAAATGCCAGTATCAGGCCTGGATAATATCTGATCACTGGACACCTCGGTGGATAGTACTAATGTTCCTATGCACTAGGAATTCCTCTGTATGTTAGATGTACTGATGTTTAAAAATGCTTTATAGCACACGGAGCAGTAATTCTTACATCGAATTGTAGTACCACTTTGTAGTACTGGAGGCACTATTCATGTGTAACAATTGTGAATGGCATCCAGTGTTTTTACACCTACTCTGTTTCTTCAATGTTGATTTACTGCTGTGACCAGAGAGTGGTTTAGAGGAGTTCTGTACTAGCTCACCATGGTAACTAAGTAGCAGAAATTGTAATATCCTTGTTTGAATATTCTGACAAGGATATTAGTTAATACTGTTTCCTAGCAACACACTCAACTAACAATGTTAGACTAGCAATATGTTCATGGTATCATACAACTGTCAGTGCTGCTCACTCAACTAGACTAGAATGGACTACTGGACTTGACTCTTTATTGAACAAGCATGGGTGGTACTTTAGTACATATGCAATCAGATTGTTGTGTTTTTATAATTTTTTTGTTCTCAAATTTTTCAAACATAGATTTTTTTTATAGTAGCGTAGAGTATATCACAACTTTTAAATAGTGACTAATATTATCAAGAGTTCATAATATTTGTATATTTTATGAACTCTTGGTATTGTTTTGTGCAAATACCATTCTCTATACTATATGGCTTCTATATACACATATTTGTGATAAATAGTTATGATCATTATTTACTTATTTTTAGAAACATGTTTCCTGATAATCTTATTGAAGCTATGTTCTCTCAAGTAAGTAATATGTTATAATATGATATGTATTTTTGTGTGTTTGACAAGGCCATGGGGTGGTCACTTAACTTATTGTTTTTTGTTTTTTTTTGAAACTGAAACTAAAGTGACAATTATTTGTTCATTACAAAATGACCACCTGGGTTGGGTTTAAACTAATACCTGAAATTACATATGTACTGTGTGTGGGCAACATGTGGCATAAATGATGCATGCGTCAATTCGTAGGCTGGCTGCAGATAGTGCGTGATAGTGTATCAGTGAAGCCTACCAGCTGTAGGCTGTTTGACTGTGGTTTATCCATGCCAGCACAGTGCATAACACATGTAGTTGTGTGTTACTATGTATATATATAGATACAAGTGGATTCCAGTGGTAGTATGGTGTATTCCATTAGATCCATTCAAATTGCCAAGTGAAGAACTTGACTTCATGTGAGTGTGACACTTCTAATGGTGGCCAGTGCACAGAGAAGCAATGCAGCTTGGAGAAACGCAGTGGCATGAACATTTTGGGAATTATTATATTTACGATTGCTTTTGGTGTAGTTCTTAACAGCCAGGGAGAGGCTAGTAAGAAGTTGTTTGAAGTGTTTAATGTTGTTAATGAAGTTGTGATGAAGTTGGTGGCCATCGTGATGTGGTAAGGAGTGAAATACAAGCATCAAATACTACTGTAACATGTACTCTCTCTCACACACACACACATGCACACATGCACACGCTGATTATAGGCATTTACATACTTGTCATGTTTCTATGTAACAATTTTAGCTATACCATCCTTCCTTCAATAGGTGTATAGTTTCCATACTTTAACTTTAGGTGTGTGCTGGTTTTGGTTTTGCGACATAACAAGCCCATAGTTTATGGCATAGTAATCCATTTTAGGTAGCCTTTGTAATTTAGTTAACATAATATTGTTACAGGATCTTGCCAGTGGGAATTGCCAGTCTTATTGCTGGAAAACTGGTAGAAGTGGAGAGTTTCTCAACGCTAGTACAAGACCTTGGCCTCTACATAGTGACAGTGATGGCTGGTCTTTTCATCCATGCCCTGATAGTTCTGCCGTTGATCTACCTGGTGCTTACTCGTAGGAACCCTTTTGCCTTGATTGGTGGCATATCACAAGCCCTGCTAACTGCTTTTGGTACATCTTCCAGGTAGGACCAATGGTGTAAGTTTGTTGACAAGTTGATAAAGTATGTGTACACTTATATGTTAAAAGAATTGAATTTGTTAAAGCTATGAACTACGAAACCCATGAAGGACCTAACTAACCCTATATTGTCTGTAGTTAAAATGTGCATGCAAAATGTGTCACCATATAGCCATTTACATGGTGAAATCTTCATTTGTTTTGTGCCGAATATAGAAGTTGCATCCTAAATTAGTTTTCTATGATGTACAAGTCATTTTATTGTAACCCCAATAGGCCAGTGTAAAGTAATTGTTCTTGTGATGTTAAGTGAGGCATAGCTGCTTGAAACTTTGTAACATTGATACATATTTTTGTTGTTTTTTGACGATGACACCTGTCTATTTGTTTTCTTCAGCAATGACGCAATGCAAACAAAACAACTAACATTGCATTGTGGTTATAAAACAACCAGCTACTTATTGTCATATTTTGTTGTAGTCCATAGCTATTTGTGAAAGCATAAAACACATTAAATAAATATTTCCTTTGCTATGAGATTAACCATATGTTACGTAAGGGTTCAGCCATGTGTTATTCCATGGCTCCCACTTAGTGTAGTAATCACAACACGCGCTGTGATGTAACAAGTTTCAAGTTAGCTGCTGATCAGTCGTTTGAAGTCTGGTAACTACTTATAATGGTATTTCATTGAATGTGAGGGATGTTCTGATGTACTGAATATTAAAGGATTCTTTCATACTGTGTGATTCTATTTTGTATACCTTGTGAAGACCTTGTCTCCACTTATCTTGACTCGCCATTATTACATGATTATCCCATTTATTGCACGCTCATTCACATGTGACATGTGTAACCGACTGACCGGCTAGCTAACTGATGTCTTCAGACAATGTCTAATGCTATGGACTAGTTTTTGACCTGACACTTGTTGTTTAGACATACCGCAATTGGTACAATGCATGCATCATGGACATAGCTTTGTCCTTCTTTGTGTCCCATTTCTCTTCGCTTGCAGTACAAGGTGTCAATTCACAGGTAGCGCATCAATAATTGTTATTACTTCTTGAGTTGTTTATCACATATTTAAAAATTTATGAAAGCAAATACGGTGCACACATGCTGTATATGTGATGGCTGCATACAATGATACACATACAAAGTTAATAGTTAGTAACAATGTCGCTGAAGTTGAAGGACAGACCATCCCTCTCTCTCTCTCTCTCAGAATCACTGGGATGGTACCCCAAATAGAAGGAATCTTAAAACTGCTAATAAATAAGTCCAGTGAGTTGTATCTTATCTGCTGTTGCAGCGACAACATAAGGAAATTATCCGTACTTTTTGCACCATGCCTCTGACATTTGAAGGAAGTGGATTGATTCTAGGTGAGCTTCAAAGCTAGTGGAGTTCATACAAGGAAGATCATTAATACCTGACATGTGATCTTAATCCTTATGTGATCCAATACAAATAGCAATAGATAGAAGACTAACAAGGCTAAAGTACAGATTAAAAAATCACATGTCAAGCCTTTTGTTTAGGCACTTTTTATTGTAAATATCCCTACTAGCTTGTAAAATAAAACTATTATTTTTTCACTCCACATGTTAGTGTTGCCGCGATATATCAATACATCGATATAACAGGATGGTGATATAATATTTATAGCCAATCAGTTATATCGATGGTTGCATAATAGTGGTGCTGCTTAGTACAATGATGTGGGGAAGGCCAGACATATGGTAATTAGCATTTAGCTAAGTTATGTGTTGATGGTGTAGTGTGGTAAACAAGCCAACCCCAAAGTACAGTGGATTTCACTTGCATTCGAATTTCCGTATTCCGTATTGTGCACATGCCTTCACTTTTAAAGCCTGGCATGTGCACAATATGGGCTACGGAAAATTCGAACGCAAAAGAAATCCGCTGTAAACTGGGAGGTTTTAAGGTTTCTGTGTAGTGCCAGCCACTTGTCTCGACTGTAAAGCAGCAGAGGAGGTAGGACATGACATCACAATAATTGCATGACGTTTGTGTACTGTACATTTTTAGCATAGGGTATAGTTTTAGTAAACTGTGAAGTTTAGCACTGGATTTATTGTCAGAAATAATAATTCACTAGTGTAGAAATTGTTTCATGTGATGAGCTTCATTGAGCTCCAGCAATTTTACAACGAACTTTGCAATAGAGCGTTATTTAGAATAGAATCTGATCTTATTTTCAGGTACCTGTGTTATTGTTTGCTGTATTCTTAGTCACTACTATCGACTTTGGCATCTACAATGATGCAAGTAGCTAGTACATTAGTTTTTCATCATGCAATTATCATTGGAATTCAATTACATTATGCAAAAATCGTACTGTATAGCTGGAAATTTCAAGGGATGAAACTTTCACGAATTTCGCGAGTGATGATGGCTTCGTGAAAATATAATCACGAAATGTTTCAGTTTATACACATAGCTATTACCCACTTTCTAGACTTTCGTGAATTTAAAAATGTGAAAATCGTATTTTGCAGTTTTGCGAAAGTTTCATCCCTCAAACATTTCCCACTATATGGTATGCGTTATGACATCACGTCCTACCCCCTGGTAAAGCAGTAGCAAAATGTATTTAAAACCTGATAAACAAGAGTACTGTAGCTTTTGCTTGTAATATTCCAACTTAAATTTAAACTTACAATGAAGAGTATTGTATATGTTTGTCTTGTAAATGTTAGTTCTATATAATGATATATGTTCATATCGTGACATAAACCTTGGTGATATATGATATAGAGTTGTTCTATATCGTGGCAGCACTACCACATGTGTACATACAGTTGTGTTATTTTAGTTCAGCTACTCTGCCAGTCACTATCAAATGTTTGGAAGAGAATTGTGGGGTGGATGTAAGGGTGACAAGGTTCATGTTACCAGTTGGAGCTACCATCAACATGGATGGAACTGCTCTGTACGAGGCTGTAGCTGCCATTTTTATTGCTCAGATCAATGGAATCAGTCTGGATTTTTCCAAGATAGTTGTAATCAGGTGAA
Organism: Dysidea avara; assembly: GCF_963678975.1. Classification (NCBI taxonomy): domain Eukaryota; kingdom Metazoa; phylum Porifera; class Demospongiae; order Dictyoceratida; family Dysideidae; genus Dysidea; species Dysidea avara. The sequence goes on from NC_089276.1 coordinate 19,078,446, forward strand.
ATTTCATGTTAATGAGAAAATTAAGAGAGTAATATATTTTCTAGTATCACAGCTACTCTAGCAAGTATCGGAGCTGCTGGTGTACCCATGGCAGGCTTGTTTACTCTAGTGATAGTTCTGACAGCAGCTAACCTACCAGTTGAAGATGTTTCACTTATCATTGCAGTTGACTGGCTACTGTAAGACATCACATATTGTAGTCTAATCTTTCTGATCTGGTTACCATTTTTGTGATTATTTCTTGTTATTACAAAAGTGTGTAGAAAAGGTTTGCAGTTGAAACCAAAAACAAGGAATGCACAGAAGGCTTTTTCCCCTGTGTAAGAACTTTCATTATTAGAGGACCAAAAATATGGCCTTATTACTGAAGTGCATTCTCAACCTGGTCATTATAACAAAGTGGTCTTATTAAAGAAATGGGTACTAAGTAAGGTTCACTCTATATCATGTCCATCTGGTCTGTGTTACAGGGATAGATGTCGTACTACTGTCAATGTTTTGGGTGACAGTTTTGGAACTAAGATTGTTGAACGACTTTCACGTGGCTACTTGATGTCATCTTCATTAGCTACTGATAATGGCGGACTAGAAGACACTCAGTCAAGCAGTCCTCAAGTCGACACCACCGGAAATAATAATTTTGAATTACACAAAACCGAAGCTGTTTCACCATCACATGATTCTACGAAGCTGTGACATTTTTATTATTTGCTTGTGCATAACATACTGTGAATTTGTAATAATTGTATAAAATACATATACGTATATGAAATTTTATTAAATGGTATATTGCTAAACAGCTCTTCATAAATAAGTGATCCTCACATGTTATTGGTAACTATAGCATGTTTCAAGTTGTTATGTGAAAGTGTTTGAACATTTTCTTAATCTGTGTACACTGTTGTTCCGTGTTGTATCAAATGTTCTGCCACAAGTTCTGTACCTATGAATGTGCTGATTCATAAAAAAATACATTCTTTATTGGTACTTTTGAAAGGTATCATTTTTAATTTCAGCTACAAACTTGATGTATTAAAATGCTTCCATTTATTAACTGTAGTGAAATTTTAAGCATCTTTGAAGTTAGTAACTCTGGAGAGCCCCCTGGTGCTTTCTGAGATTCTGTACTCCATCAAGCTCTGTATGTATATTATTTTCCTTATTTGTTACAAGTAGCATGACATCATGTTTTGTATGGTGAAAGTCAAACACCTAACTAATTACACCTGGCCTTTAAAGTGCAGCCCTTTTGTTTAATCTAGTGAGACAAGACAGGATAATATCACCTTGGAAACTAGAATGACTCTTCTAATGACATGTTTGAATGAGGGTATCAACTAATGGGGTCTCTTAGCAGCCAAAGACAAGGCTAGGTGTTTTGTAACTTGCGACATTGTAGAACCAGTCTAATCCTTGCTTTTAAGGTACGTAAATGTGTTCTGTGTTTGAAAGCTGTAAATTAATGCCTTGATTTCAGAGGAATCAGAAACATCTATAATTATTTATAACAAATTACCTAATTTATTGTATCCTCAGGCTGTCCTATTAGCTATGCACACTTGTGGGATGCTTTCCTTTTTGCCTTAAACCAGAATTTAAGCTGTAATAACATCTGAGCATCAAATAGTTGTTAACAGAATGTGTTAATGATTGCAGGTAGACACATCAACATGTGTCTGCATGCGTCAATGTCTGTACTTATCATTACTTCTGCATGATAACCTGTGAAGCTCATGAAGTGATTACAGCCGTGGAATTCAGTAGTTTGATTGTGAATGTATTTTAAACTATTTTGGTTCATATTTGCTGTTGTAAATACAGCAGGACTGTGCAGAAATTTACTATCTCCCCCCCCCCACACACACACACACACATATGCATGCATCATGTAATGACAAACTTGTGTAGGTACACACTTATGTATCAAGTTCGATTCTGTTTGTGAGATATTTGTAGACTGACCACTGTGACAAAAGGATGCCTTTTATGTACATATAATGCTTTAGGTTATGGCAAATATAATCAAGGAATTTTGTGGATAATCCCTTTTGGTCACTGAGTTATTTCTCCCTAATTTTGTTAGCAATTTTAAGTAACACTTTCATTATAGATGTTGTGCCGTTGGAAGTGGCGTTTTGCCAGTCACATTGTACAGACTTCAGAATAGCTCAATACTTGGCCATGGTCTACCTCAAGAGACATGATGAAGATTTGACAATAGCTGGTAGTTTTTATGATATATAACATCTACTTGTTTACCATTAGAATCTTAATCACTACTTATTCAGGTATAAAGTACACAAATACTGTACATTATGATGTAGTATATCTTGTAGCCAATATACATACAGGCCTACACATATGAGTTCAGTGAACTGTACAATAAATACAATTCACATCTCGTGCCATTATGTAAGAATTTATAACTTGATGGCTGCTGCAGAAATCTGGTGTTAATAAATTGATATATTTACTTGTAATCACAGGAAATTCTTTGGGTGGAGGAGAGGAGAAGGGAGGAACTGCATCCTATTAAGTTTTGAAAAATCTTGTGGAAAGGTCCCATGTCACTCGAGCTCAGTGACACAGTATCCATATAAATAATGGTAACAACAGCTACTGATCATGAGTTTACATTCGGATGTGTATTTCAATCCTATACTACACCTAAACTATCCACACAGTGAGTACATGAGTATATGAAAATTTTGAGAGTAGTTTTGCTTCCTAAGTTATCACATAATGCTACTACATATATTGGAGGAATGGCAGTAGGAACAAGCTAAATGTAAATAAACACAATTTATAAAACGTGATAGTCTATTTTGCTTATAGGTTCCTAAAAGTATTTTGAACTAAGATGGTTTTGATACATAGAAGGACATACGTATGTATGTACATGTGCATATACCACTATTGTTAAACACAGTTTCAAGAATACTGAGACACACTTTTTAGTTGGGACATCATAAATGTCTGCAAAGTAACTAAATAGCCACGTATACATGTCATCGTGCTAGCTATACTCTACAGTTGATGTTGCCATGGGCTCTTTGTTAAATGTACATTTAATTCATGTGATTGATTGTGATCAGTAGGTTTAGATTAGGGATTTTGCAAGCTAGAAGGGATCATTACAATAAATATTCCCTAGTTGCACAACCAAAGTTCCTAAAATAAAATAAAAGATCCTAGTTGTACAGCCATACAAGTAGTCAATTTGTGGTTATAGTACCAGAGGACTATATTCTATAACTAATATTACCAATCATATTTTTTTGAACAAAATGTGTATAGCTATGACTGCTATGTACAACTTTTAATAATAATAATAATAATAATATGCAAAAAAAACTGTGCAATGTTAATTTCAGCCACCAAATTCAATCAATTTCCTGGGATGACATACTCCAAGACCAACCCCCCTCCAGAAAGTTCATGTTTCACACTTCACTGAGTGTGCTTTACACACTATGCATTAATTGACTTCTACTAGTCTGCCCCCTTATTAAAATCTTAGATCCACCCCTGTTAATTCAAAACTGTGACACCTTATCGTGTAGTAATTACATAATGTACATGTTGATTAACCATATATTTATTCTTAGCATTGGACGTTTTTTGTAAGGCTTGGTATTTTTGCCAACTGACTTCATATGTTAGATATTGAGGACTGCTCTTTAAGCTACACCATCTGTGTTTCATAATAGCATGGGTGTACACATGTGTGCACACACACGTGTGTGTTTATGTGTGCGCGCACGCATTACGTGTGTACATTGTGTGTGTGCACATGCGTGTGTGCATATGTAAGCTGATAACATAACATGCATTGGAGTTTTTCTATTCTGAACAATTACAATAAGATATTTCAGTGACATTGAGAAACTGGCTAATTTCCTGATTGTCAGAGTGTATTTTTACAGCTTATCAAAAGATTTTAGTCTAAGATAACAATGTCAAGTAACTACAAGGTGTAATTATATCTGAGCATCAAATTATTACTCGTTAACCACATGCACATGCTAATAGTGCCACTGTTGTTGCATGCTTCAATTTCTACATTGTTATTGTCACATGATAACTTGTGAAGCCAGTTTATGTATAGAATTCAATTATACTGTATGATTTGTATATGCACAACTATATTTGGTTAAATAGATTATACATTTGGATATCCAGAACCACACATACAAAAATTTACTCCTCACCTTCCCCCTCCCACACACACACACACACACGCATTCAGTTCTCTAATACTGTACACCCTATTAATTTACTCTGTATGTGGTTTAGTTTTGTGGCATGGCAAAGTACGGTTGTGGGTAATTTCTTTTGGTCATTGAGATTTACCTTATAATTTTGTTGACATTTTTATGTTTATTAAATGTTTTGTGTAGGTTATTGCCATTGGAAATGATTTGCCAGTCATGTACTGTAGAGAGTATTAACATACGCTGAACATTAACATACGCTGAACATTATACACAATAAATTCTCAATGGACGATGAAGATCTGGCAGTTATAATTATCCAGGCTATGGTAATATTATATAGTGTTTGTTCACCATAGAAATGAATCAGTACTTATTCAGGTAAATATAAGTGCACATACATTGTGAAATTATAGCTAATATACAGGTGTGCACTTTGTTTCATGTATCTCGGTTTCCAATATACCAATTTAATGTGACAACCTGCATACATCTCATGGCATTGTGTGAGAATTTGTAACTTGACGGCTACTATAGAAATCTAATAAATTTGGTTAATACATTAATCTATTCACTTGTAATACTGTATGTAGTTCCTTAGTGATATATAATACCCAGTACAACATGGTATCATCATGGCAGATGTCAAGCAAAAGTCTGTGTGCCTGTATATGGCAGAGAAAGCACAGCCAAGAAAAGTGTTATCAACAAGTGAAGATATGATGGAGAGAATATATGCTTAGCTTGAGCTAGGATGGCCTCTTATACAGTATGTACATACGTTTCAAGTTTACTGACTCCCTACTCCACAGGCTTCTGTAGCCTTCCTGTAGATCCCTAGTGGGATAGTATGTAGTTAATAAATAAGTACCATTCAATCATAGTTATGTTATCTGTTTGCTCACATTGAGTTACTCGGCATATCTTACAAAGTACGTACCATAGTACATTGTAAGTGTACATATAACTGATATAGATTAGATGCTTATGACATGCATGACAATTGTTGTACTTTAATTCACCTACTGTACGTACGTATGTACATGATTAATACTCCAACACAGTTACGATGTGTTAAGTAAAAGTATAATACAGTAGGTGTACTGGTACTGCTACAACTTGTGACTGGAATGTTAACCTCTATCAATTTTTTATTGTGCGTAGTTAGTTCAGTAGTGGATTCAGGGTGTGCACAGAGAGAAAGTGTACCCTCTGATCTTAACTTTCAAATGCATATTAGAACCATTCACTATACTTTGCTAAATAGTGGTTTAATGATGTTTAACCAAAGTAGCTCGGTGGTGAATCCAGGTGGAATACTTGGTACATGTCATTCCTCCCTATCCTTCTCCATCATCTGAGTAAAACAAAAGAAATATTCCAGACAAGATTAAGATACTCTAATAAAACAGTCATTGCAATCATCCTCCCGTTTAAAAAATAGACTAAATAATATATTTATGCCCATGTCATGGTGTTGCAAATGCAAGTTTTTAAACTGAGCAATGACTGTCCTTTGTATACCATAACTACATGACACAAATTACTTCAGGGTCATATAAACTGCTCATAGAAATACTGATTCCTGCAACACATGTTTAATGAAGACAGGGTACAGCCCCCAGACCTTCTAATTACTACCCTAGTGCATCTCCCCTTTCCAAACTCTGGATATACTCCTGTAGCTGTGAGTACACAAAATTAAAGCTAGTTTTCTTGATGATGTTGAAACTCAAAGTTGTGTTAGTCATTTTTCATTTACTTGTTTGTTGCAATGTTTGATTTACTGTTATGACTTGGGGCTGTTCTTAAGGGGGATCCATATGTTAACCATGGAAACTAAGAGAAATTGTAATAACTTTGTCTGAATATTTCTACATGAGGATATTCTGTTTCTTAGCAACAAACTCAAGTTATTCTAATAACTAATCGAAGAACTATTAACAGGTGTTGATTGTGATGGTGTGCTGACCAGCTGTTACTGTTCAGTGAAATAGACCACTACAGAATGGATGGACCACTGGACTTGACTTACTACTATTTTGTTAACACATGGAGTGTGCTTCAGTACTATTTACAGTCCCATACTAATGTTAGGCAGCTTGTTATGTGAGTTGGTGGTTCCTCAGACAGTCCATATCATCCATTAGTATCAAACCAAGTGTTGAACTAGTTCTAAAGAATGGTGCCGGAACATCGATGGTACGTATTTTTGTATTGTATGGTTATTAAGCACCTACAAACTAAAGAATACACATTGATAGAGAGAAAAGAAATATGTGTGTAAAAGTCATAAAACTTATTTTACTGACTCAATCAGCCTCTCAAGATTGATTTTCACTCATGTGTAACACACATGCATATATGTTTATACACTGTATATACGTCAATTGCATGACAATTATTTTGTATGTGCAGTAAAGCATTGAACAATTGCTTGACATGTGGTGTTGAAAGTGAAACTGTTGTTACAGCTAACTACCAGCTGGGTTGTGTTAGGAGCACGGGATGCACGTTTCATTTGGTAGGTTTGCCACAAATAGTGCGTGATAAGTGAAGCCGGCCAACTTTCAATGTAACGGATCAGTTAATCCATGCATGCAAAGTACAATACACAATAGATTTGTGGAAAACGTGTGTAGCCTTACACTGCATGCAATGAATTGTGTGAATTAATTGGTATCACCACTTTTGTTGCATTATGTCAATCCATTAAAATTTTTAAAATGAAGCCATTTGAGAGAAAAAGCTATCAAGTATGTAGAAGCCATGCTGTTTAAGTATAGGAAAAAGAATTCTAGACCCTGGACTGTGTGGCTCCTAGGCACTTGCCTATATTGCATATTAGGCTCAAGTCACCACCACTGTCATTTATGTTTTACCAATACAGTGAAGACTTCAACAATGAATTTTCTGTATTATCAGATGACTCAATATTACACAGCTGATCTAGTGGGATGGTAAAATGAATAATCACTGAGGTGTATATATAGAAGAGTATGTGGTTGCCATAAACAGCAGATGTTTTAACAGGAATAAAGTTTGGCAGATTTGAAAAAATACCAGTGTAGAACTTTATTTATTGATTATTGCTTACTAAAATATCATACACCAAACTGTATTGCCAAAGTAAGTCCTTCCATACTTTATCATGTTGCTTTTGATAACATGGAAAACAGTGTGGCATGTGTATGCCAGACCTAAAGTTACACCATAATACAAATCCCTGGTCAATACTATTGTAAGTGTAGTGCCACCAGAAGTGCATTCCATTTTACTTGTCACAGTGTGTACTACATAAGTGGTGTCACTTCAGTTTTACTTTTTTCTTACTATATACATTACACATATAGAAACTATACAGCTTATATGATTACTTCTAACCCAATAATCAAAGCAGTGTTACTATATTAGTGATTAATTGCCATGTGCCAAGCTATTGGAGTCTCATGGCATTGGGTAAGAAAGTGTAACATGACGGCTGCTGTAGAAATCTGATAACCACATATGCATTGATGCAGAATTTTGTTAGTCTATTTAGTTATGATTCCACCACACCATACAAGACAATGATAATGTATCAACAGATGTGAGCAATGACAAATATTTGTGTACCTAGTTCATTTACCAATGATCATCATATTACGCATATCCTTTTGCTCACCTGAAGTAAACTGTATGTAGAACACTGTTACAGTAGTGCATTGTATACTCATACACAGGCTTGCTAAGGCAACTATTAATTCAACCATGGACTAGCAACCTATTCTATGGGAGCAAACCATAGCATTAGCTGGAGGACAGTTTGGTCTTCTTTCATGAGAAAATGAGACACACATAGCTACGTCTGTACGAATTTGTAAATCCAAAAGCAAATAAACATAATAATTTTATACGTAGATGATACAAGTTCTAAATCAGTAAAACCTTACTTGATGGCATGCAGTCCAACTCTCAATGGTTACTGAAACTTATGCTGTTCAAATCATTAATGTGCAGTTTCAAGGTGGTGATATACTGTGGAAGTCATTAAGTTAATAACAGTGAACACTGAACTGAGTTGAACTATTGATTATATCGATCCACCAAATCACCTGTTAAGTACAGAAGTCTTATATTCTAGACTGTTTTGCCTCACCATGGCAACTACTGTAATAGTGCTATATTGTAATAATATGTTTTACACAAGGGTGTCAATTAATGGTGTCTCTAAGCAACAAACATGTAGCTAGGCATCATTAGGTTGAATTCACATATTAGGCAGTGTAGGGACTGCTGCATATCAAAATATCTTAGTCTAAAATAAATTTAATGCTTTCTTTGTTAATGTTGTCCTATACAGCAAGCTGCAATGGTATCCAAGCATCTAATATCATTTGTTAACTACATGTTAATAGCTGCAGGTACACACATCGTCTGCCGCTGATGTTGCCGCATGCATCAATATCTACACTTCTTGTAACTACCGCATGATAACTTGTGAAGCTCGTGAAGTAGCTGGCCACAGCAGCCTGTGGGATTCAATTGTTGCCGGGTTGTGGTTATACTTTTACACTACTAATCAGTTTACAGAAAGTATACATGGCTCTTTTGAGTGTAGCGGCATACATACAATGACTAGCGTACACATATTTAAATACCCAAGATACGTACCATCTACTACACTGCACATGTCAATATAGCTACATGCATTCTGATTGACTCAGATTATAATAGACAAATTTCATAATAAGGCATTGATAATCGTTGCCTCTAGCAACCTGAATTTTACATTATTTGCAGGTGTCAGTATCTAAAGTGGCATTATATAGAGGTGACATTTTAAAGCCACTGATGTAGCCGTAGTGTTTTCATACAATTTCTATGTGAGGGGGCAATCACATAGATATGTAATGTATGGGAAAACTACAAATAGAATTTTAATGTTTATCTTCAATTCACATCACAGTAACTTGTAGCTGTGAATGTTGAAATAATATATAATCTCTCAAAGTTTTAAATGGATAGTGCATATGAAATTATGAATCCCACATGTTATGTACGTATGTGATTGGCCAGAAGGGACAACTATTGCACACTCACATAGACAATGTATACATATGTATGGGAAACTACAAACTTTATAATGTCTTTGTATACTACCCTTTTAAAACTTGGAGAGGTTACTGTGGACACTGACACCTACAAATTCAGGTTGCTAGGGGCAATGGCTAATTTTTTTTCTTATGAAATTTGCCTGTTGATGGCAATTCCCAGAGCATGCTACTGTACTAACTACAGTTAGTTATAGAACTTGTTTCAGCAGTGTTTTATATTGTTTGCTGTCTAAATGTCTTGCAATGAACGTGGCTACTTCAACAAGTGTAAATAATACTCTTGCTTCTGAGTATGGTGAATACATGATGGCAGGTATGCCAATTTTTTTCTTAATCTTGTAAGATCGTGCTACGTATGTACACAATCCTATGTGTCCAATTATGCGAAGGGGACTCTATTTGAACCAAAATATATGTACACATATATTGCAATTGGAAATGGGTTTTGTGGTAATACAAGTATAGGCATGACATGTAGTGGTGATTGTTTAATGGAATTATGGTACGGGTATATTCTTTTAAACTTTGATTAATATCTCAGGCATCATTGCATCATTCAAGCTGGTGATATACAGACTGTTAGTAATTGTAAGCTTCTCTTCTGATAACTTGGTTCCTTTAAACAATAATGTCTGATGGAAGAAATTTGAATGGTGTCCTGGTGAGTTTATCATCCTTATAGACTAAGTGTTTGGCTTGAACTTATTTTAATGAGGTAGTGAATTAGTACATATTTTGGTCAGTTAGCTTGCTATGGTACATAGCTAGATTGTAGAAAGGTGTTGAGGAGAGGTTGTGCTATTCTACTAGTATCCTGTGTAGTTATGTAATAGTGTGTAATGTGTGGTTATTGGTGAACACACCAATGAGGTTTGTTGCATCAGACCAGTCATTACTGGGTATTAGTGCATACCAGTGCTGTGTGGGGTGTCGGGATTCAGTGGAATAGAATGGTGGACTGGAATGGTGCAATGGACTGGTAATTAGATAATTTCATCTAGTGGTCACCTTTTTATAAGACCACCTCTTTATAAGACCTTATTACTTTAATGTCTAAATTGTTGTTTTAGAGTGTATCCCCATAGGATGGTCTTATTGATTAATTGTGTGCCACATGCCTAGAAAAGTCAAGGTGATATCTGATTTATGATACAACAATACCCCCATGCAAAAACAGCTTGGTTGTACAAAGACGTATCCGTGAAACTAAAAGTAACTGGCAACTAAAAGGAGCTAATATCTGGTGAGACCAAGAATTACAAAAATCTATATAACATTGGTATTTCATCCCAATCAATTCCCTGTAACTCTAATTGGCTAGTAATTTGGCCGCCTTTTTTCTCCTCTACAATGGCTATTGATAATGGCACCAAATTACTAGCCAATTAAAATTAACGGGAATTAATTAGGTATTCAGCAATACTGCATGAGTCAATGATAAAGGACTAATGTTAGATTTTTGTATAGTTAGTTGCCGGTAATAACATTCATTTCTTAATCTTGGCCCTACCAGATGTTAGGTACGGAGCTCCTTTAGTCGCCAGTTACTTTTAGTTTTGTGGAATCTGTAGACACATCATTTTTGTACAGCCAAGCTGCTTTTGCATGGGGGTATTGTTGTATCACCGACTTTTTTAGACATGTGGTGCACAATTAATCAATAAAACCATCCTGGGGATGCACTCTAAAACAACAAGATAGCAGTGATTTAGACATTAAAGTAAAACTACCTTTATAAAGAGGTGGTCAAGATAGTCTTTATAAAAAAGGTGACCGCTAGGTGAAATTATCTATTTACCATTCCATTCCAGTCCATTCCACCATTTCGGTCCACCATTCCATTCCACTGAATACACATGTCCGTCTGTGTGTGGGTGGATGCTTGTGTGTAGTAATAGGGAACAACAAAAGCAACTGGGCATAACCAGGCGTCAAGTCTACCCAGCTGTATAATGTCATGTTTTCTACATAATTATTATGAATTCTTGATAATGTGGACCTGGTGGCCAGGTGCTATATAACTGGGAAAGTAAATACCCAATTGTCCTTTTCTTGCCTAGCAGTGTTGAAGTCGTTGTGGAACTTTGACTCATTGGACTGGAGAGAAACTAGCAATACTGTTAGGACAGTTATAGCAATTAATGTGTAGGGCAAATTCTCCATCTGAGTACATGCAATAGAGCAGCCTTTTTTATGAAAGGTTTTGTTTGAATAAATAGTTATATGTTAGGTAGTTATTAGCATTGATATTCTAGCACTGAGCATTAGATATTACCTGAAGGTGGTTCACTTGTTCTGTTTTACATACAGCTCAATCAAGAGACTATTGTGTTTGTACCTGAGATGAATGTGCTAGTGCTGTCCAAAGAATGATGCATGTGCATACTTAGGGGAAGGTTTTTGATTGTGTATGATCGTGACATTTGGTACACAATTATTTGTGTTTTTTATTCAGGCATTAAAGCTACGTATCTCCCACAAGATGAATTTTATAGGCTACTGATATTACTATTCACTACAAATAACAGGTATACATACACTGCACGATGTACTGGCTGACATCATTGTCTGCATGCATCGAAATTCTTAGCCTATGACACTGAAAAATTGATACGCGTATTGTTCCAAGGTCATCATGATTATCAGATGATGATATCACTTGGTGCACACTAAATTGCATGCTGCCTCTGCAGAGAAGCTTTGCAAACCTCACAATTAAGCTTGGATTGTAGGATCTATATTGTGCATATAGGACGGGAGCAGCTTTGAGACTTTCAGCCACTTAGACTACTGGAGTTTCAATAAGTATGTGGCAGTGTCATAAGCATTGCCAATAAGTTCAATGGTCCACTGTTGATACCTTCCTTTTGTGTAACCAATATCAGGTAGCAAACAAGTAGAGAGACAGACAGACAGACAGACACACACACTCACACACACATCACACACACACACACACACACACACACACGCACGCACACACACACACACACACACACACACACATAAAGCAAAGCAAAAAGCAAAGCAAAAAGCAAAGTCCTCAGCTGCCGTGTGGTCACGCCTACCCAGTAAACCAGCACTGGGACACCTGTGCATGCACTACTCAAGTGTTAGGAGTCAGCACAGGCAAATCCTCCTGGGACAGAACTAGTAACTTACAGGAGGCTGTGCCTTGTCTCACAGGCTAAGGCATGGGCACCCAAAGTCCCATCTGGACCTTCACCCACTGTGTGAGACATGGACAGTTGGCATTTGCTTCCCCAGTTAATACCTTGATGTTACAACTGGGTGGCTGCATCTGCTTCCCCAGTTGACACCAGGTAACCAGGACCCCATTTAAACAGCTGGGTAGACTGGAGCAATGTGAATAAAATTTCTTGCTCAAGGAAACAACACCAATTTTGCATAATCAAGCATTGAACCTGCCGGGGAACCTTTCGATTACTAGGCTGATGCTCCAGCCGCTTGGCTATGCTGCCTCACAACACACACACACACATATGTACGCATGCACCCACACACACACACACACACACACACACACACACACACACACACACACACACACACACACACACACACACACACACACACACACACACACACACACACACACACACACACACACACACACACACACACACACACACACACACACACACACACACACACGCACGCAACACACACACACAACACACAACACACACACACATTGTTCTCTTATACTGCACACCCTATTAACCAGATACTCTTTGTGAAATATCCTGTTAGTATCCACAGTGACATAATAGCATACCTTTTAGGTACATATAAGATACAAAGCTGTGCTTGTGGCATGGCAAAGTATAGTTGTGGATAATTTCTTTTGGTCATTGAGATGTACCTTATAATTTCATTGGCAAGTTTTATGTGTATTAAATATTTTATATAGATCATTGCCATTGGGAGTGATTTGCCAGTCACATACTGTGAAGACATAATATGTAATCATTTCTCAATACATGATGAAGATCTGGCAGTTATGGCATTATATAGTGCTTTTTTCACCATAGAAATCTGAATCACTACTTATATAAGTACACAGGTTGTTTCATGGGTTTATGATATATCAATGAAACGTGACAACCAACATCTCACAGTATTGCATAGTAATTTGTAACTTGACAGCTGCTACAGAAATCTAGTAAATTTGGTTAATCTATTCAGTTGTTATGTATACAGTTCCTTATATATACGTACCACCCACTAACATGGTATCATCATGGCAGATGTCTGCTGAGTCTGTTGCCTGTATGACAGAGAAAGTGCAAACAAGAAAAGTATTATCTACAAGTGAAAAATTGACAGAGGGAATATGCTTAGATAAAGGGCACTATGCATAGTTATGCATTTGAGCCGGGATGGCCTCAAATACAGTATGTACATACGTTTCAAGTTTGCTGCTCCCTGCTCCACAGGCTTCTGTAGCCTACTTGTACGTAGGTCTCTAGCAGTATGTAGTTTAAAAATCAGTACCATTCAAAATGTAGTTATAAAATTGACACACTTTTTGAGTAGTAATCTGCCAGTGAGCTGATTTCTACCTTCTCTTAGTGAAATGGACAAATTTCATAATAATGAAACTGTTGCCCCTAGCAACCTAAATTTTACATTATTTGTAGGTGTCAATGTCTTATGTCACCTCTCCAAGGTTTAAAAGGATAGCATATATAAGTCATGAGATATGACATTTTGAAGTTGCAATTTTCCCATACATTGTCAATGAGAGGGGCAACAGTTGCCCCTTCTTGGTAATTACACAAATTATGGGATTCAAAGAATATCATATCTTATGACCTATATACACTATCCATTTATAACTTGGAGAGATTATTGTTGACATTCACACCTACAAATTATGTAAAATTGAGATAATTATATGTTCTTTTGAATTTTTGGTTTTTGCATACGTTGAAATACCTCATTTTTGTGATTGCCCAGAAGGGGCAACTGTAGCCCTCTCCCATAGATATGTATGGGAAAACCACAAATTTCAAAATGTCATATCTTATGACATATATATGCTATCCTTTCAAAATCTGGAGAAGTAACTTTAGACGTCATCGCCTAAAAATAATGGGAAATTCAAGTTGCTAGGGGCAACGATTATTTCTATATGCTATAAAGCCTTATTATGGAATTTGTCTATTGTTAAGAGAATTAGCAGTGGGGTGTATCATACATTCTCATTTAGATGTGATTTTATTAGTTGGTAAAAAAATAACACAAGCAGTTGGTTATTGTCTTGCTGTTTATATGATTGCTTCATAATTTATAGCAGCACAGCAAATTCCCAATTACATTAACACAAATTCTGTTTTGCTAAAAGCGTTCTTCTGAAATGTACTACACAAACACAGGTTTGTTCATGACTACTGCCATGATCAGGTGACAGTTTAATTTGTTTGCGTTTTCCTAATGATGTTTCATGACAGTTGTTGTTAGCTGTCAAGTTTGTGTTATGCTATGAGTGAGTTGATGAGAGCACACATACATACGTATATAGATTTTTGCTTAGCCTCCTAAGTTAGTGGTACAGGCTCTGCCTTCTGTGTTTACCCTCCGGTGCCTAACTGCATGGTAAAGTAGACAATAAAAATAATAAAGACAGGCAAATTGAAAGTGCATTTTTCTTCCTGCACATTTAGCTACTTATCACTGTGTGTTGTATTATAGTATGTGTGTTAATATGTGTGCCAGCTTGATCTTAAACCTAGGAATCAGAAAATGCGCATCACGCTGTAGGTACAAACTAGCATTTTGCTTCTGTTTACTATTGCTCCCATCATAATTATGCTCACATCGAGTTACTAGACATATCTTACAAAGTACCAACATTGTAAGTAGTGTACACATAACTCATATAGGTTAGATGCTTATGACATGTATCACAGCTGTTCTACTTTAATTCATTCACAGTCTGTACGTACGTATGTACATGATCAATACTTCAACACAGTTATGATGTGTACTGATACATAATAACATACATATGTGGTTGTGGTGACGTCTGAGATGGTATATAAGGTGAGAATAACTGTAGGTGTACTGCTACTGCTGCAACTTGTGACTGGAATGCTAACCTCTATCAATTTACACTTGTATAATTATTTAGCTCAGCAGTGAATCCATGGGGGTGCACAAAGAGCAAGTGTACCCCTCCCTCCCCCTAATCTTAACCTTCAAATACATAATACAGCCATTCACAATACTTTGCTAAATAGATATTCAACTAAAGTAGCTCAGTGGTGAACCCAGAAGGTGGTACATGCCCTTCTTTTCATCATCCTTAAGCAAAAAGAATTATTACAGTCAAGAATGAGATACTCTAATAGAACAGTCATTGCATGCAACACAAATCATCCCCAAGTGTATCCCATGAACTAAAAATATTATATTTGTGCCCATGTCATAGTGCAGTGCTTTTATACTCAGCAATGACTGTCCTTTGTACACCATAACTATATAACACAAATTAATTCAGGGTTATATAAACTGCTCATAGAAATCACTACTGCAACTGATTCCTACAACACATGATTAATGAAGACAAGGCACAGCCTCCCAGGCCTAATTATATAGAGACCCACTACCCTCCCCATTCCAAATGCTGGATGTATACCCCTTTAGCTGTGAGTACACAACATTAGACTGATGATGTTGAAACTCAAAGTTGTGTTAGCCATTTTTTTTCATTACTTGTTTGTTGTAATTTTTAATTCACTGTTATGACTAGAAGCTGTTTTTTAAGGGGGATCCATATGTTAACCATGGAAACTAAGAGAAATTGTAATAACTTTGTCTGAATATTTCTACACAAGGATATTAGTCAATGCCATTTCTTAGCAACAAACTGTGTCAAGCCGAGTTATTCTAATAACAGGTGTTGATTGTGATGGTGTGCTGACCAGCTGTCAGTTACTGTTCATTGAAATATACCACTACAGAATGGATGGACCACTGGACTTGACTACTACTATATTTTGATAACACATGGAGTGTGCTCCAGTAATCAAACCAAGAATGATCATTCATGGTATGTATCTTTTTTGTTGTGTGGTTATAAAGCACCTACAAAATAAAGAGTTTATCCTTTGTGATAGAGAGAAGAGAAATATGTGTGTATAAGTCACAGAATTTATTTCACTAGTGACTTAATCAGCCTCTTAAGACTGGTTTTCCCTCATGTGTAATACACATGCATTCATACATGTATATACGTCAATTGCATGCCAATTATTTTGTATGCGCAGTAAAGCATGAAACAATTGCTTGACATGTGGTGTTGAAAGTGAAACTGTTATTACATCTAACAACCAGCTGGGTTGTGTTAGGAGGTACGGGTAGTGTGGTGGTGATGTACGTGTCATTTGGTAGGTTTGCCACAAATAGTGTGTGATAAGTGAAGCTGACCAATGCAACTTCAATGTGATGGATCAGTTGGCCACGGTTAATCCATGCATGTTAAGTACAATACACAATAGATTTGTGGAAAACATGCGCAGCCGTACAGTGTATGTCAATGAATTGTGTGAATTAACTGTATTTCATTGGTATCACCTGCATTATGTCACTCCATTAAAATTTAAAAATGAAGTTATTTTGAGTGAAACAGCTATCAAGCATGTAGAGAAGCCATGCTGTTTAAGTACAGGGAAAAGAATTCTAGACCCTGGACTGTGTGGCTCAGCAATCGTAGGCACTTTCCTGGATTTTAAGTTGTGTTGGGCTCAAGTCACCACCACTGACATAAGATTTCATTATTATGTTTTTACCAATACTGTGAAAACTTCAACAATTGATTTTCTGTATTCATCAGATGACTCAATACTACACAGCTAATCTAGTGGGATGGTATAATCACCGAGGTGTATGATTACCATAAACAGCAGATGATTTAACAGGAATAACGTTTGGTGAATTTGACATTATTAGTGAAGGAAATCAGTTGCTCTACTTTATTTGCTGACTATTGCTTTACAAAATTTCATACACCAAATTGCTTTACGTACTGTATTGCAAAATAAAGTCCTGCCATACTTTATCATGCTGTTTAGTGTTTACGATTACTTAGAAAACAGTGTGCCCATGTACACCATACTTACAAATCCCTCGTCAATATTATTGTAAGTGCAGTGCCACCAGAAGTGCATTCTATTTTACTTGTCATAGTGTGTACCATGTAAGTGTACACACTCTTTGCTCTCATGATCTCTTACTACATTACTCATATAGAAACTATACAGCTTATGTTCACTTACTTCTAACCCAATAATCAAGGCAGTGTTGCTATATTAGTGATTAATTACCATGTGCCAAGTTATTGGAGTCTCGTGGCATTGGGTAAGAAAGTGTAACATGACGGCTGCTGTAGAAATCTGATAACCACATATGCATTGATGCAGAATTTTGTTAGTCTATTTAGTTATGATTCCACCGCACCATACAAGATCAACAGACTTGTGCAATGACAAATACCTGTGCAGCTAGTAGGTGATTTTACATGTACATATGTAACTCATTTTACCATTGACCATCATGTCACAGCCAGCTTCCTTTTGCTCACCTTCAGTGTTATGTAGAACACTGTAGTCTGTTGTATTCTTATACACAATAGCCTTAATCAAAGTGTATGTGTACCAAGAGTGGGACATCTCTTTGTTGTCAATCTGAAGCTGGCTGGGATGTTGATAATAGAGAAATTCTGTGAATGCAAGTAGGTACAAACCAAAGAAGCTTTCATTCATAGAGAACACGTGAATAAACAACACCTACAAACATGTTTTACTTTAAGTCCTCCATTCAATTCTCCGTAGGGATAACCCATTTGTGTTCCATGATAATTGATTGACAGCTTGTAGTTTGGTAGCTTATTTGTAGTTACCTATATACATACAATCAATCTATTTTTTTTGAAAGTAACTCATAATCAGCTGGTTGTTGTGTATTGTCAATTTTAAGTGGGTCAAGCACACATAAGTCACCTGGTGTATACTCCTTTGAAAATCATCATACCTCAGCCCATTACGTATACATATTATATTCATGGTTTGTTGTCCACAGAGGTCAGGATCAACATGTTGTCCACAAAGGTCAGGATCAACATGTTGTCCACAGAGGTCAGGATCAACATGTTGTTCACACTCATGTCATTTTCCATACAGTGTTTCTGTCTGTGTACAGTTAACCTGTGAGAGATTTCCAAGAATTTTGTCAGTTGTCTCGATAAGTCTTTTTTATTCATCATATACACAGCTTTTACATCATAATAATTATGTAGCTTGAGTTATATTATCATAATGTTTCCGTATTTTTAAGAGCATCTTTTTATATGGATGCATGCTTATCAAAGTATCTTAGTCTAAAATAAATTTAATCTTTTCTTTGTTAATATTGTCTTATACGGCAAGCTGCAATGGTATCCAAGCATCTAATGTCATTTGTTAACTACATGCCTAATAGCTGCAGGTACACACATCAACATCTGCCACTGATGTTGCCGCATGCGTCAATATCTACGCTTCTTGTAACTGCCGCATGATAACTTGTGAAGCTCATAAAGTAGCCACAGCAGCCTGTGGGATTCAATTGTTTGATTGTGGTTATTATTTTTATACTACACTAATCAGTTTACAGAACTATGTGTGGCTCTTTTGAGTGTAGCTATCCACTGGCATAGCATACATATAAAATACCCAAGATACCATCTACTACAATCAATATAGCTACATGCATTCTGAATGACTCACATTATAATAGGCAAAAGACATTAACAGCCGTTGCTCCTACCAACCTGGATTCAGTTTACATTATTTGTACGTAGGTGTCAATATCTAAAGTAATTCTCCAATTGATATATAGCATATATAGGTGACATTTTGAAGTTGTAGTGTTTCCATACATTGTCTATATGAGAGGCAACAGTTGCCTATTCTGGACAATCACTATTATAATGTATGGAAAAACTGCAAAGTGAGTTAAATAGAATTTTCAATTCACATCAGTAATTTGTAGCTGTGAATGTTGATCTTTCCAAGTTATAAATGGATAGTGCCTATAAAATACGACATTTTGAATCCCACACATTATGTATGTGATTGGCCGGAAGGGGCATTGCACGCTCACATAGACAATGTACGTATGGGAAGTAAAAGGTCTTTGTATATTATCTTTTTAAACTTGGAGAGGTTACTCAGTTTTACTTTAGACATTGATACCTACACTGAAATTCAGGTTGCTAGGGGTAATGTTTTCCTTATTATGAAATTTGCCTGTTGATGGCATTACCCTATTGTACTAATTACTACAGTACTAAGTTATAGAACTTTGTCTCAGCAGCATTTACATTGTTTGCTGTCTGTAAATGTCAATGAATGTGGCTACTTCAACAAGTGTAAGTAATATTCTTGCTTCTGAGTATGGTGAATATATGATGGCAAGCATGCCAATTTTGCTTTTGCTTCAATTTTAATTAATTCAGGTGCACTATGTGCTATGTGTCCATTTATATGAAGGGGAACTCTACTTGGACTATATTATGCCAAATATGTACATAATTATGGAAAGTTTGGTTTTGTGGTAACACAAGTATAGGCATGGCATGTAGTGGTGATTGTTTAATGGAATTATGGTATATATTCTTTTAAAAATTTGATTAATCTCTCAGGCATAATTGCATCATTCAAGCTATTAGTACACTATATAGGTACGTGTATATGGACTGTCAGTAATTGTAAGCTTCTCTTCTGATATCCAGATTCCTATAAACAGTACTGAATGTCTGGTGGAGGAAATGTAGTAATGGAGTCCTGGTGAGTTTATCACCCTAATGAATTATAGCTCTGTCATCTTGAACTTATTTTAATGAGGTAGTCAGTTAGCTTCCTAAATTGTAGAATAGTGTTGAGAAGGAACAAATTATTTTATATAGATAATTAGTGAATTCTGCACTCACAGGTTGTGCTATTCCACGTACTAGTCTAACTCCTGTGTAATTATGTAATAGTGTGTAATGTGTGGTTATTGGTGGACACACCCATTAACTGTTGAGGTTTGTTGCATCAGACCAATCATTACTGGTGTGTGTGTGTGTGCGTGTGTGTGTGTGTGCGTGTGTGTGTGTGTGCGTGCGTGTGTGTGTGCGTGTGTGTGCATGCGTGCTTGTATGTGGTAAGTTTCTTGCTCTAGGAAACAACAACAGCAACTGGGCATCAAGTCTATCCAGCTGTATATTCATAATAATATCTATTATGATTGCAGTGCTGTTCAAAGAATGATACATTTGCGTACTTAGGGGAGGGTGGTAATTTTTTTTGGTACTTCATTGTGTGTGATCATGAGTTTACAATTATTTGGATTATTTGTGTTTTAGGTTCAGGCATTAAAACTATCTCCCATTAGATGCCGGACTCTGGAGTTTTATAAGAACTGCTAGTACCTTGCAGTAATTATGGGCCACTGATAGCTATTACTATTCACTACAAATAAAAGGTATACTGACATACATTACACAGTGTATACTACTGGCTGATGACATTGTATGCGTGCAGTAAAATTCTTCATCACCATTAGTATATGACATTGTAAACTTGGTATCCTAAAGATTTTGGCAGTAGTGAACATTGCTGTTTAGTGCATTGTTCTGAAAATGTTATCACTTGTTGCACTAACCTGCATGCTGCTTCTGCATGCAGAGAGGCTCACAAGTTTGGATTGTACAGCATCTAGCTATATTATGCATATAGGACAGGTGCAATTATGCAGGCCTGAGGCTTTCAGCCACATATTGATAAACTGCTGGAGTCTCAATAACTAAGTCACCATGTGGCAGTGCCATGAGCATTATGCTCTGTGTGTGTGTGTGTGTGTGTGTGTGTGTGTGTGTGTGTGTGTGTGTGTGTGTGTGTGTGTGTGTATATGTGTGTGTGTGTGTATGTGTGTGTGTGTGTGTGTGTGTGTGTGTGTGTGTGTGTGTGTGTGTGTGTGTGTGTGTGTGTGTGTGTGTGTGTGTGTGTGTGTGTGTGTGTGTGTGTGTGTGTGTGTGTGTGTGTGTGTGTGTGTGTGTGTGTGTGTGTGTGTGTGTGTGTGTGTGTGTGTGTGTGTGTGCTGTGTTGTGCTGTGTGCGTGCTGTGTGTGTGCTGTGTGTGTGCTGTGCTCTGTGTGTGTGTGTGTGTGTGTGTGTGTGTGCTCTGTGTGTGCTGTGTGTGTGTGCTGTGTGTGTGTGCTGTGTGTGTGTGTGTGTGTGTGTGTGTGTGTGTGTGTGTGTGTGTGTGTGTGTGTGTGTGTGTGTGTGTGTGTGTGTGTGTGTGTGTGTGTGTGTGTGTGTGTGTGTGTGTGTGTGTGTGTGTGCTGTGTTGTGCTGTGTGCGTGCTGTGTGTGTGCTGTGTGTGTGCTGTGCTCTGTGTGTGTGTGTGTGTGTGTGTGTGCTGTGTGTGTGCTGTGTGTGTGTGCTGTGTGTGTGTGCTGTGTGTGTGTGCGTGTGCGTGTGTGTGGGTGTGCGTGTGTGTGTGTGTGTGCAGTGAGTGAGTGAGTGAGTGAGTGAGCGAGTGAGTGAGTGAGGGAGCGAGTGAGTGAGTGAGTGAGTGAGTGAGTGAGTGAGTGAGTGAGTGAGTGAGTGAGTGAGTGAGTGAGTGAGTGAGTGAGTGAGTGAGTGAGTGAGTGAGTGAACCATCAGCACTGGGTTTAAATTTAGTATAGGAGTGGCTTTTACAGCACACATGTAGCCGTTATGTACGTTATACATATGTGTACACCGTGACGTTTACTGAGTTATGATTCGTCAAAATGTAAGCATTCGTGTGCCAATCATCACTGAGGCTACTGCAAGCACTTAAGGGATGGCGTTTGCTGAATTAAAACCCCCTACGTAATAATTGTGTACTAAGACATAATTGAGGCTGTTATAGCTATGCAGGTGTCGTCCATAATTTTTTACTGTGTTATCATGATCAGATTATGGTGCATGTACGTAGTTATATAATAATTAGTAGTATGTACCTTAATGAGCTGCTTATCTTTTGGTTCATGAATTTAGTCACCGATCTCTATGAGGTCACTGCCGGTTGTCATTGTGAGAAGCCCATTTCTCATTACCTTGGCTCTGGCATACATCACCTAGCCACAGATGAATGCAGCAAATTGAGTAGAATAGTTCAGTCGGTGACTGATGACATATTGGTAGTACTGTGGTACACAGAAACATGTTGCCATACACTTGTATGTAGCACTGACATTTATGTATGCAAAGATGTATGTGCAATACTGTATGTAAACTTGACACTACACACCACGGCCGATATCTAGCTATGTATAAATATGTACTTATATCTGACATGTTCATTGTACTAATTAATGATATTTACGTACAATGTTTTGAAAAGTGGACACACTGTAATTGTGGTTACCACTATTGTTTTGTTTTACTAACACATACACCATACTACTTAATTAGCTACATCATCTAATGGATGTATGTAGATGTGTGCTAATGGGCTATATAATTTTATCATCTAATGTCGTAATTCAAGTGTAAGAATTATAGACTTTAGCCATTCCGTTACTGATAATTCAAAGTCTCAAGCACATATATAGCTACCCATACAGCCAGTTCATAAAGCCTTCATCTTGAGAAAGCCAAATAGTTTATACTTGTATTGCCAGTGCATGTGTACAGGAGAGTTTGTATCTTAACATGTTTACATGGTCGTAGATTATTGTTTATACTGATGATTGAATATTCATATGGCACATGCTGTTAAGTAACATTCTGTAACATGGATGCTGAGCAGAAGATTAAAAAAGTCTTAGAAGTTCTTTAATTATATGGGTTGGAATCAGTGGACATTTCTAAATCCACACTAATGGCTTCCATTGATGCACAGGAGAGAGTGGATGTGGACTTTGATAAAATTAATATCAGGGTATGGGAATGTTTTTATATCATTGGTGTGCCTCTAAAGAAGTCCTTTGTGTCTGAACAAAGTGGTATGTGCATATTGTGCGTGCGAGCATGCATGCGTGTGTGCTACTCTTGCCGTCTGTTGACAAAAGCTTTGTGGTTTTGCGTTTTAATAACTGTCATCAAAGTAAGTCATATAAACATGTATACATAGGCAAACCACTAGCCATTACTCACACTTTATTTCATAATATTTTGTAATAGTAAGCCTGTGAACATATTCTACAAGTGTTCTGTGGTCTCTAGTGGCATGTGTTCAGTTAAACCTCATCCTTGTTTCACAGGAAACTCTGTGTGTGGGATGGATGACATGTATACAAAATACTGAGAATGAACTTGCTGAAACTACTTCTGTATTTCTTGTACATAGCTTATGCTCAGCTAACTAACTTGTAGCAAAGACCTGTATCATGACAGAGACACTTGCAACTCACTCGTATATGCCTGACATTCCTAAAAATAATATTAAAAAGTTGTCAAAGCAAAGTTGACCAATTTGATTTAAGACGGAACAAGTTTTGTCCATTTGGTTCCACAAGGGGTACTTTGAGATAATAAGTCACTCTCTAGAGTTCCTATGGATATATATAGTTTTACTTGAAGTTGACAAGGAGAAAACACCCTGCATGTAGTTAAGGTCAGTGCTGAAGGTCTGTAGGACACCTGGTCCTACAGCCTGTTTAAAGTTGTTACATAAGTGTGTTTGAAAAGGTGGAGAAAGAATCCATGATTGGACCTGGGCAGCCTCGAACCTGCAGCAATCCAATTAACACTTGAACACTTACAGAAGTCTGCCAGGCAGTCATATTTAGAATGATCTGATAACATTATTTTTAGTATTATATCCAACTTCACCTTTTTAATGAATAATATTATATAGCACAGCACACAGTGAATAATACAGGTACACAAAAACACAATTATACATGTTTACAACCATAAATTCACAACACCAATGATATGACATAAATTAATGGAAAACTTGATGATTAAAAAATTGAACTCTTATGTGCATTATACAATATTTATGAAATGTTTGGTGATGATGGAGTCATATTATTTGCCAAGCTGACAAAAAACTCCTTTAACCGTGCTTTACATATGCGTTCTTTCTCTTCCACATCGACAATGGGGTTTGGGTAATCTACTCCGATGATGCATCCTGCTTCTTCCTGTATTGATCTTGGTGCAGTCCATGGTTCATGAATGTACTCAGGTGGAAAGTTTCTCAATACTGGCAAGTATGTGGTAATGTAGATACCCTCTGGGTCCATCAACTGGCCAAATTTGCACGGGCTATAAGATTCAATCTTGCCCGATATGAAGCCAGCGCAGGCATCCTCCATCCAGCACATGACACAAATCGGGTCTTCGTAGTCTAGAAGGTACTTGCTAAAGATAGCCTTGCCACACTCCCACGATTGCCAGAGACAGCCACGTGTTAGAAAACAGGCAACACACTTGCGAGCTAGATAGTGCGCCCAACCTTCTTTAGTGATCTGTATCATGACTGCATCAATCCATGGGATTCCTGTTTTACCTTTAACAACTCTTTCGACTAAATCGTTCTCACTTTCCCAATGGATTGGTAAACACAGTGGATTATCCTTCTGCTTATCAAAGTTTGGTGTGGCCATGGCTAAGTGGTAAGAGTACTCTCTCAACAACAGATTTCTCTTGACACGGCAGAAAAACTTGTGGCCTTCATTGGTATTGGAGGTGTACTGCTGCACCCTTGCATAGAACAGACGTACAGAGAGGCAGCCAAACCTGAAGTAGGGGCTAAGACTTTCTTTACTAAGAAGCCAGTTCAACATGTTCTTGTCTTCATGATCTTCACAACAATAGTTCAGCAGTCTACTTAATGCTTGTGTCTCACCACCAATCCATGATTCCATTCTTACTGTCTCTTCTGCAGTAAATCCAAGTTCATCCATGGTCGGTATTGGCACTTCTCCTGGAACCAGTGGCTCCATAGATTCTGAGGTAGGCGTATTTGATGATAGAGGGACAATATGACAAGGTGATGGCTGTGGAACAGGCGGGGATGGCACCAAAGAGCCAACAGCACTGATGAACTCTTTAACAGAAGAAGCAGTATTATTTCCAAATGCTTGTTTTAGTGTGTCAGGATTGAACAAGGTATGACCAAAAGGGCATTCCACTTTAGCTCCGTTAGCCCTTGCAACATTAGCAATAATATTATCATACTTGAATGTCTCATAACTGCTTTGTGAAGCTTGATATGTGAGCATGGTAGCCTTCCAGTGTCTGATCAATCTTGGCAGGATTACGGTTGGCTCTCCTTTGAAGACAAACAACCGTGAATTGTAAGGACTCTTCCGCAGCTTGCTATCCAGATCTCGAAGACTCTCCAACAAAAATTGCCACACAGTTGCTGAAGGACCACGGTTTCTGTCCTTGAAACACAATGGATCTAAAATGAATACACACCTGACAGTCTGTGCAGTGAGACTATGGAACAGTGCTGGGTTGTCATGAAGTCGTAAGCAGTCCAGTCTAAACCAGTGAATACTAACATCTTGGTTGACAGCCATCCTTGAGTTCAGCACTGAAGACCTGCTGCCTATTCTCTGACCAAGTAACAACTGGCGTAGATTCTGAGGTGGTGCACCTATAAAAATGTTAAGTAATATGGCGTTATGTAATCACGGCTACATAATATTACATAACATGATTATTCACCCTTAGAAGGTAAATAGTCACCTCACTATTGAGGACAATGGGATGTTAACAACTTCTACTGCTAAACTAAAAAACCGCAATTTGTTAGGGTGATAAAGTTGGCAGACAGACCATGGCACACTCCACACTAAAATGATTATGTAATCAAACTTTTTTGTACTCACACGCAGCCTACCATTGATTAACAGTACATAACTAGTTTCGGATACGCTGTAACGTA
The DNA here is from genome assembly GCF_963678975.1 of Dysidea avara. Classification (NCBI taxonomy): domain Eukaryota; kingdom Metazoa; phylum Porifera; class Demospongiae; order Dictyoceratida; family Dysideidae; genus Dysidea; species Dysidea avara. The sequence continues at coordinate 19,104,681 of NC_089276.1, forward strand.
ATTGGTTATTCTTGAACTGGTCGGTATAGAACAGATCCACACCAGTTATACCATCAGAACTTGCATGTCTGGCCCATATTGCTAAGCGAAGTTTAACATGAGCTCCTGCAAACTACACTCCATTAAAACTAGTAAAGAGCATGGACAAGTTTTTAAAAACACACTAGTGTTGATTTACTGGTGTTTATTAGCGGGCTTTGATCGACACTACACAGTACTGGTCAAGGTGTGAACTTTCATTCACGACTACCGCTTCTTTTAGGGATCAGACAAACCGAGCAACGTTCACCCGATATTTTAACTACTCCTTGAAAGCTACACATTCGACGACAAACTACACACAATGAACATCCAAGGTTCCAATATCATACCTTCAGGTTGAACGTAGAGGCTATTTGAACGCGGCCTTTCTTTCGCAGTGAGCAACGCTTCAAGTGGACTCCTTTTTGCCATGTGAATTGATCTCGCTTTTGAAGTCTCATTAAATTAGGGTGTCGTCATGCGTAAACCGCTGAGCAAACAGTAATGTACGCGTGACTTCCATTGCCCGTGAAAATTTTACTAATTTATTGGTTGCCCGTAGCTTTTTCGCTGATCTACCTGTAGCAAAAAAACATGGCGTCCCGAAAGGTCTTCGTAGTTGGTGTGGGCATGACGAAGGTATGTGCTGTACTACTTTGGATTGCATTAGATTTCTACTTTCTAAGTTTGAAAAACCTGGTCGAAGGGAAAACTTTGATTATCCAGACATGGTTAGGGAATCAGGTAGGACTTAATGTATTGAGCACATTTCGCTAGTAGTAGCAGTAATTTCACTGTGTAATCTCTGCTATATAACGATGTGTCCCATGACCTTATTTACGAGTCACGTGATCTTACCTATGTAGTAACGAAGGCGCTGCAGGACGCAGGGCTGCCGTACAGTGTGATTGAACAGGCTGCAGTGGGATATGTGTATGGTAAGAGTTGAGTGTTCTAAATACTTCATTTATGCACACAAAAAAAATTGACTCACCAGGCTTTGCTGTGCATGTGTTTAGGCCAATATTAGTTATAAGGCCACACTAGAAATTCATTGTAGGCTATCAGGAATAATGAATTACTTCGAAGTCAAGGGGGTGTCACGTAGGTACGTGTTGTAGGGAGATCTGCAACCGCGGTCAAAATCTTGACTGGCCGAAATTTCGCTTTACCCGTGACTAAGCTTTTTTCAATCTTTGACCGGTGACCTAGTGACGATATTTCAGTACTTTTCGATTGTGGGGTGGAAACGTTTACCCTTGACCATTGACTTGGCACGAATTCGGTGCCCTTGACCTTTGACTTAGACTTTGACCGCGGTCGCTTATCTACCTACAGTGAGTGCCTGTGTGTCACCCCCTTGGAAGTAAAGGATGTATATCCATCATGTAAATGAAAATGAAAAGCAGCCTTTAGGATTTCTCTAAGATAATTTTCTGATAGAACAGTTGAGAAATACTTCTGTGTTTGATATTTTTCAGCACATTTGGCGGGGTTAGTAACCATGTCCATGTCAATGATTATTTTGGTGAATGGTTACGTATTTAGTAAAGCACTTTTAAAAAATATTTATTTTAGAGGAAAACACCAATGACCTATTTAGAATTTAGCCTTTTCTGGTAAGTGCTTGTTACACAGGGTATATGTTACTGCAGTATGCGTATCATGGTATATGCATACTCTGCAGCATATGCTGGATTATATGGACCAACCATGCATACTAGACACTGATAAATACAGGTTAACACAGGTATGCAGCATTACCCTTACCTAAACCTTCCTTGAGAAGCTCCTGCTAATAGATGTTTCTAATTTTAGCTGTATATTAGAAGGTAGCAAGAAAGTTTGGTTCTACATTATATCACTAGGGAATTGATTTGTACAGTGACTATACTGAAAATAAACTGCAGGTGCTTATTTTTCCAATCTTAACTTGGGAATTGTATAACTGATTGTGTTTGCCTGATGCAGTTAGGTATAGGGCCTATATACATATCTATCTGCGTATAAAACAAGAAGGCTAGAATAGTAACAATAAAATTTTACTGCAACATAAACAAACACACATAACTCACGTTTGCTTCATGGCACAGAAATAAAACAAAGATATTCCTATACTCAGTTTGAGCAGGCAAATACAATAAATAGTATACCACTAGGCCCCAAAGTTTAAAACATGTTTTACTAAACATGAATGCCACTATAGTGGCTCTCACAACACACATGTATTCAAAGGCATATATCTTGTAACGGAATATCCTGTGAGTAAATGGTTTGGACCATGATAGTCAGCCTTTTTCTTAAGCTTTGTTCAAAAATCGTAGTGTGATATAAAGCGAATCAGCATTGGAAAGAATTTTGGTGATACTTGCAATAATATTACCTGTCAGAGGGTTAGTAAAAGTTGTAGGATATCTAAGTAGTTTAATGCTCAACACAGAGGAATAGGTGATCTATACACGGATTAACAAGAGCCCAAGTGTTTGTATGTCAAAATGCGTATTTTACATAAAATAAGTTTCGTTTTTAAGAACCAAAGCCATACAGTGGAACCTCCGACTCCACTTATCCGGATTCTCGGTTAACCAAACTACGGAAATGACTGCTCTATTAGAGTAATGACTGTTCTATTAGGGTAGTTGAAAATGCAGATATTTAAAAAAAAATTCTTTATGCTATTTTATGGTTATTTATACACAGTTTCAGAGATATGGACTTTTCAGACTTATGGACCACCCCTGGTACATGTGATTGCTCTATTAGGATAATTAATAAGTCGTAACTTATATTAAAAATCTTTTTCATAATTGTTGCTGCTGTTAAGTGTATAACAAAATCTTGCACCTGTTATGCTAGAATTTTCTTCATTGCTGTTACCAAGTATTTATGCCCCAAATTTTGCAAGCATATATGGACTTTATCCACAATGACGTCATGAGCACAAGATGGCTGCGTTATTTGGGGTACTAATGCACAGGTGCCTATGGAAAAATTCTTTTGATCGATCATATTTCAGCCAGGGAAGAAGATATTGAGCTCTAAGCAACAGGTATGGTTACAAGACAATACAACAAACGATTTGTATCACATGCTGGAAAATTTTCAAGATAACAATGGTTTTTGTTACTTTAAACCCATATCTGTTGGTTACTCCTCAGTATCTTGCTTCATGAGTGAAATGTGATTGATTAAAACAATTTCTCCATAGGCGCCTTTACATTAGTACGCCCAAATAATGTGGCCATCTTGTTGCTCGTGACATCATTGTGGATAAAGTCCATATAAACACTTGTGATGATGATTGACACATGTGGCTATTAAATGATATTGGGAGTAGCTTGAATCACATGATCCTCCTTTGGGTCACATGACCCTAGTATATATATATTTGGCCATAAATATAGTCTGGTATGAAGTTGGTTGTGCATGAACACTTTCACAAGTGTATTTTCCTTTGACTTCCCTAATTAAGGACACAACACCTCCATAATGACAAAAAAATTGGTCCCAACAGGTCTGGTTAACACATTTTTTTACCTCTGAAAGAGGAAAACCTCTATATTACAGCAAAAAGTGGCCAAAAATTCTGGGTCCCAAAATGTCCATAATAGAGAGGTTCCACTATAGTGTAAATGGGAGAACTGACCCACTTAAAATGGCTGTATGAAAGACTCCAATGGGAGTTTACAATATTGTCTGGCTATTCCAGACAAATGCTTTTCAAGTCCTTTTTTTGTGACACATCAGTGGTAGCATGCTAAACCAACTAGTGCTTATGATAAGCCAGTCATGAACATCTCATGATCTCAAAGAAAAGTTCTATCTATATTCTGATCAGTACACAATGCATGAATGAGTTGAGACATTGTATTTTGTGAATTGCTCTAAATATCTGCCTGTGTAGGAGACAGTACTTGTGGACAGAGGGCATTATATGGAATGGGGATGACTGGAATTCCTATCTATAATGTGAGTCCTGTGTGTCAGCCTATATGTTGGTTTTATGGGTGTATGTGGAGTAAATACGTTATGCTATATGTTGCATGGAATTTTAGCTTTCACGATTGGTTGTCGCTGTACAGTTTAATATATTATGAAAGTCCATTTAGTTTATCTTAATTTTTATTTTCAAATCTTTTAGCCATGTACATAAGTGCATATCCAGTGGGACAATTTGTAGAGGAAAAATTTCAGTGACAATTTTGCTGTAACAAAAGTTTGGCTATGGAAAATTTGGTGAGGGTTTATGAAGTGTGCATTTATCAAATTTGCCCATTTTTTCCCTTTCCAAACAATCTGACATGTGTGTGAAGTGATTAACTTGAGGTAACTATATGGGATGTTGTGTTGTGTAGGTGAACAATGCTTGTTCTACTGGCTCCACTGCTCTCATGATGGCCAAACAACTCATTGAAGGAGGTATGTAATATGTATGGTGATTGTTATACGTGTGTGCGTGCATGTGTGTGTGTGTGTGTGTGTGTGTGTGTAGATGATTAATGTGTGCACTTGTGCATGTTGTGTGTGTGTGTGTGTGTGTGTGTGTGTTAGTACGCATGCGAATGTTTGCATGTAGTGTGTGTAAATTATGTGTGTGCGTGTGCGTGTGTTGTGTTATTGTGTGCGCATGCACGTAGTCTGGTAAGTGTGTATATATTGGGCACATAGTACATACACGATGCCATGTATGTATGTATTACACTATTGTGCATAACTACTAACTCATGTGCACTTACATAAAATGCCTTAATGTCCCAGCGTAACCCACAGCTACATCACTTGCTTACTCTGCATGTTGTAGGCTAGTGAATTTTAATATTTATACAACATGGCTACAAAAATACACTACAAATACTTTTCAGTGTTATAACATCACTTGTGATACTCACTCTGGTATTACACAACAGCGTGTTACAACGTTGTATAACTGTTGAGGTTGTATGGTGCATACTACATGCTGTAATCTGACACTTTCCTTCTGCTCTTGTAAAGCTAGAATGTCGTAATAGTTTAAAGCAGTGCGTTGCAGTGGAACCTCACAATAGAATGTACCTCCATAATAAGGACCAAAATTTTGGTCCAAACGAACTGTCTATACATATATGCGTTTAAACCTTTGAAAGAGGAAAACCTCCCAAATTGTCCGTTATATCGAGAGGTTCCACTGTATTTATTATTATCAAGTATTTTTAATGCATTAAACATTATTTCCAGCGACTTGATATCTTAAAAAGTTTTATCTCATTGTGAAGCAGTTGGCATGGCATGATATGAGAAATATGTGACAACAATAATTATTCAATTAGCTGAAGCAAATAGCCATTATTTCACATGATTGATGTTTGGCAGTACGGCATTTTAAAAACTGTGTTTTCAATGTGTAATATGGCTAAAATTTCTATTATCTGACTGACTGCCTGCCAAGCATAGCTTGTTAATGCTACGAGCTTGATTTCTTCACTGTTTGATGTTGCTTTGGCCAAGACATGCCTTCAGCGGGTATAATATACATTTCATAGAGTTTAGGGATGCAACAATACAGGTAAATACCATATTGTGTATTGCCTTAAAATATATTGCAATATATTGCTGTATTGCAATATTTGGGTTAGGGCCTTTGGCGATGTTAAAGTTGTAAATAGATAGCATTAATGTCATGTGGTGTACACCCACCAGCCAACAGTTATTAAATAGGTATTACAGTACATGTAGGCAGTACTACAACCAGTACTGTTTGTTTAGGATATGTGGCTTCTAAAACATCAACAATTACATTCTGGTGGCTTTGATGCCTGCCCTCCAGGAGGGTGGCAGCTAAAAAGGCTAATTATCCACAAGCCACAGCTCATTACAACCCTGCAATATATTGTAACAATATATTGTAATAAGCAATATATCAATATGTTTCATCACACATATTGTATTGTATTGTGATAGAAAATATTGCAATATATTGATATATCGATATATTGTTGCACCCCTAATAGAATTATCTCTAAAGTCCTCCTTTACTACTATATAGGTGTTGATTGGTGGCAATGCATCACGGCTTTAATTTCTGCAGTGTGACAACATGGGTATATTGCAGAGGCACTTCTTGTACTGTTCTTTGTTTGTAACACTGGGCAGAACAAAGCTGAAACTAAGGTGGAATGGCCATTTCGCGTTTCAATACTTGATAGTTGAGGTACAAATTTCCGAGTGACGGATTGGTTGCAGATGGTGCTTCTTGTGCTGTTCTTTATTTTTAGCACCGGTGGAATACAGTTGAAAATGAAGTAGGATGGCCACTTTGCATTTCAGTAACATTCTTGTGGTTACCATTATGTAAGCAGTAGCTGTATAATCGAATTCCATAGACAATAGTTTATGTATTTGATGCATGGCAGGTAGTCCATTAGCTGTTATAAAGAAGTGTCCGTTGTACAGAGGTTACCAATACACTGTAGGCAATGAAAGCATGGCAGAGACCATAGCTTAGTATCCGTAGTTAGGACTGGGAGTGTTCTTCAATGGAGGTCCTATTGTACACAAGTATCAAGTACTGTAGATACAAGCATTTCCCCCCTCTTACTATGGCGTAGGTTTGCACTTAACTGTGCAAATGATGTGCTGTGTTTATAACGATCTCTCTAATTTGTTGTCTGGTTTTGTGGCTGCAATATTATGTCACCTTTTAAACAATGTCATGCACTGCTGGCTTGGGGCATACTTGGGCTTGCAAGGATTATGTAATAGCTGTTAGTGTGATGTGTTGATGAGCGATCATTGTTACGTGTTGAGTAAGACTTTAGAATGTAGTGTAGTTTGTGTGTGTGTATGTGTGTGTGCATGTGGCTTGTGAGGCAGTACAGCTCTTGTGAGGCAGTACAGCCAAGTGGCTAGAGCATCGGCCTGGTAATCAAAAGGTTTCAGATTTGATGTCCAGTTATGCCAAATTGGTATTGTTGTTTCCTTGAGCAAGAAACTTTGCTCACATTGCTCCAGTCTATCCAGCTCTTTAAATGGGGACCTGTGGCCTGGTGTCAACTGGGGAAGCAGTCCACCCAACTAGGGCAGTAGTGTGATGAATGCCCATCCATTAAAACCAGGAGAGGTCTGGTTAGAGGAGCATGTTTTAGAAAGTGGATCAAACAACTCTTGATTCATCCACTTGGCAGTACCTGGTATCTCATCTTGTATGACTTAAAAAGCTTTATTTCCTGTTGTGTATCACCGTAGATGGTGTACAGTGACCAGCACCATTGACACAACCCACTACTTTTACTTGACTTTTGTTCCCACTTTCTACACAAGAAGGATTTCTTGATCCAGTTCTATTTTAAGTGGTTTTGGACTGAGTGGTAATCCAGTCTCATCAATGTTAAACAGATGGCATGTCATTCAAATTGTATTAAAGAGTTTTGATGTTCAACTCTTTGCAGCTATTGTGGAATGAGGTATCCTGCTTTTCTTTTCTTTTTTTGCTTGCCTTATACTTGATTGCTTCTTCAAGACACTTTCTACAGCAAATTCCGTTTCTTCTTTTGTCCATTGCTTAAAGACTGCAACTTTGGGCTTGACAGCTCCATATCCCTTCTTGTGTACAATCAACATGGGAGCTACCTACAAAAGTACGTACCTCAAATATCATCAAAGCTAATATAATTAACCATTGGTAAAAACACAAATGGCCAGATTTATTGGTAACCTGCAACTGCAGGGAGTCTGTAACATACAAAAACACAAACAGTAACAGTGGCTTACTTAATGGTAGCTCACTGTTAGTTGTGGGGAGAGAACAGTAGCTTGACTAGCTAGTCTATATAATTGCTGAACTGGTCCTTCAAGTATTGAGTCCACTCAGAAGCTTGCCTGGAACTAAAAACAATCCTATAAAAGCAACATAGAAAAGCTGAAAAGCTGTAGTAGTCCATACCAGTTAGTATAGCAAACCAATGGATTAACAACGCGCAAAAGGCGAGCACACTTCCAAACTAGTCTATATGATGACAATAAACAGAATCACGTGTTTATTAGTCAACTAGACTACTGTCCATAGAGTGTCATTGATTGATTATTTTCAATGCACTTGATCTAGGAACTTGACGACCTATGTTGTTACATTAGAAAGGTGTTACACTATTTGGATTTGTAATCCCTATATGTGACTGTCTCTGGGAAAACCGGTCTTATCGCCTATTTAAAAGTATCGAGAAACGTCGGTTTTAAATATTCAGTGTGTTGTAGCTGGCCAATGGTGGTAGCTACGCATACCAAATTTTCACACGTTTTACAACAATTTCTTACCTTCCTGATCATCCAGTGAAGAAGTAGTCAACAGCTAAGTTTCCCGCCATTTTAGATAGTTTTTAAACCGAGGTTGTCTGTATCAGGCCAGCTCCAGAAGGGTGGGAGGTGGGGGCCCTGGAAGGCGGGCAAGATGGTGTTCAAAAATTGAAAAGAAACGTGCTGGGATGAATTAGACCAAATTATAAGCCATTCAGGACTCAGAACTGGCTAAAATGAAAGGAAATTTACAGCACAGGTCATTGTCCAACACCACGGAACTGTACAGCCACACACAGCCATCTCCTGGTTGGCCAGGGCTCCATCAAGACCCCAGACCACTCGTACGGCTCGCCACTGTGCTCTAAAAAAGTAGCCAGCAAAAGCAGACCACTTTACTCTGGTCAACTGTGGCAGTGAAACTTGATAGTGCATTCATTAAGCTTTGTGTTTGTGTGAAAAATCAAACTTCCTGTCTTGGGCGATAAGAACGGTTTTCGTAGATCCAGTCACATATTAAAATAGTTGTAATGTCTAGCCGTGTATTACAATCCGATTAAACATCGATTGCAGGTAGGCTTTAAAAATGAATTTCACTGCCAGGAAGAATTAAGCGAAATACTAATATACATAATTTGAAAAGGATAAGGGTTGCTCTTTGACATTGAGTGTAGAGAGACTCATTTATCTGGTTGCATTACGAGCAGTGCTACTTATCCGATAATAAGTATTTTTGTCAGATGATTGAGAGTATTCAGACACGTCACTTTTGCAGCTCCTACAGCCAGAGAGAGAAAGCTGCAGGTCTGATATTTTGCATGCAAAACTTAATGGCTTAATGGCCTTGACCTCTCCAAAGGCATAGCAAGAGCGGCAGGTTTTCTTTGTAAGTTTATAGAAATATCGCATCTGGCTGAACATTGGTGGCTTACTCTATGATCACGCATGAGATGGAAAGCAATGAAATTTAGGCTTGTTAGCAGTGTTTCTTTGTATCCATGACGAATTTATGCAAGTGCCTGAAGTTAGCCAGGAAACAGGGTAGCAGGGCAGCTGTTCAGCAGTGTTTGATGATGAAACATGTGTTGTGTAGGGGAATGAGCCAACTGATTGAGCCATCATAAATAATCACCAAGCTGTTATGTACATAAACAAGCACCTGGATGTTCCAACACAACAGTTTTACAGGCGCTAAAAAGCTCACACAGCAAAACAAAGTCCAACAAAACTTCTGATGAAATGCTGCAAATTTTAATATTGCAAAGTGCCCGAAATGCGAGATTAAAGTTCTCACGATAAAAAAACAGTAGTCCACCCTCATAATTAATAAAAGTGAAATTGAAATTTTGAACTACTGAATTGCTATCGTCAAGAGTAAATTTACTCTTGCTATCGTATTGAAATCAAAATCCATATCATACAGCACTAGAAGTTACTAATTTTCCCTCTTACTATGACATAGTGTGCACCTAATTGCAAATGATGTGGGAAGTGCTTTGTTTACTTTGTTGTTGGTTTTGTGGCTGCAATATTATGTCATCCTGTTACACAATGTCATGTGCTGCGGCATGCTCAGGGCTTAGCAAGGGTTATGTAATAGCTGTTAGCATGGATCGTGATGTGTTATGTGGAGCGTGTGATTGGATATAGTGTTGTGTGTGTGTGCGCGTGGTGCATGCGTGCATGCGTGCATGTGAGAGCTATAACACACTGCTGATGTGGATTATACATTATACATATTTTCTTTTCTCGAATTTTGGCTGATCCTGTAAATCTGCCTGGTTACCAAGGGTCTGTATAGAGCCTTTCAACAGTAAGCACTGGGTTTCAAATGAACCCCTAGTGCAGACAATTCTGTACAGTGCTACAAATGATGAGATTCACAAGGAAGCAAATTGTAAGCATTTTATGATCTTTCTTTTACATGTGAATCTGTGTTAGTAGTACTGTACGAAGTTGATTCCAAGGAATATGTGATTGTTGTCTTGCATATAAATGTCTTATTTAGTGGCCAGAATAAAAAGTTGCCTGAAAAAATGAACACTTCTGTCTAATTTGAGGCAATACGGTACGTAGGTCCTCGCAAAGAAGGGATAAAACAATATGTGTTGTTCTCAGTTGGTTCTCAATTTCTGTCTGCTGTTTGGTGTACAGGAACACCCTGCATAGCATTGACATGTTTGTGTGCTGGATGGATACTATTTCTCTTGTTCTACAACTCACTCACTATACCTACCATACACAACAGAGGCATCTTTAGTACCTGTTATATAACGTTGCATTCACGCTGTTACATAACCCTGGTAACAAGTTTAAATGCATTTGGTACAGTATCAATATATATCTTACCATAAATGGTGTCTGGCATGTCTTCCAGCTATGAATAACCACTAATATGTTACAAAGCAAGCTTTATGGAGTGTATTGTATTATTGTGAGTTGTGTAATATGTATATCTGTTGCTGTATGAAAAGTGGTTGGCCTGCTGTTAATTGTTCTACAAGTTATTGAAATATTAGTGTTGCGTATAATTTTTGGTTCCCACCAAATTCATTTGTTGGGTTCCTCAGACTACAACGTTAGTCCTACATATTTACGACACTAATTGGCTCTTGATATCTTGTGTCAGCTAGGTGTGGAGTAGACGTACTTTCAACAGATGCCGTAAACATCTTTTGAATACAGTTACCATAGCTTCGTGTCACTCAGTCTATAGTGGAATATGTAAAATCTGACACATGTTTTAGAAGTGTTTGCGCAACGTAGTTGGGGTGGTTACTCTAAAAATGTAACTCGTTACATGTTACTTGTTACTTCTGCCATGTAACGTGCTACAGTTACATATTATGCACAGAAAAAGTACGAGTTACATATTACTGGTTACTTTGAGGGCTGTAACTAGTAATAATTACACATTACAATTTTTTGCTGCCAGCTATAAAGTAAGTCCAACGTTCTTAATACAAGCTACCAGCCTACAACTGCAAGTGACACCAGCAAGACACAGGTTTCTCTGGTGTAATTCAGCTACAAAAACATACTTTGCTGTAGCCTCAAAGGCACTCCGTATATACTATCACGCTTTGTTCATGCCTGTAACTCTGTCTCCAGTGCTGTCTGAGTCCAAAATGCAACCAATCGCACAATGCGCCTTAAAAAGAAGTAATGCCTTACATTCATTACTATTTCCGGAGGTAATATCTGTTATATATTACTCGCTATTTCATCGTGTAACGCATTATATTACTCGTTACTCCCTAACTCTGCGTGTGAGAGTGAGTGTGTGCGTGTGTGCGCGCAGCACGCACACATGCATATGTGTTTGTTTTTGTGTGCATACTGTGTGTACTGTGTGTGTACCAGAGATACAGTACAGTTCTGTGGTTTCTACTAAGACAATTGGACAAAACTTCAACAATTGGTTGGGTTGTTGCAGTCAAGTTCAATTATTATCCTATGTGTAAGAAATTAATGCCTGTGAAGTCTATTACTAAAGTGAAATTTCTGCTATCTGATAGCGTAGAGGAAAACTAGTTATGTGTAGTGTTGCATTGATATTGGCTACTAGCCGATTACTCGGTTTTGATTAAATCAAAGCTGATGTTAATCTCCACTGTGCTATGTAATATAGTGATGTGAGGGAGGCTAGACATAAGTTATTTAAGGATTTTAATTGAGTTATGTGTTGTGGTTTTGTGGGGGAGGCAAGGCATAAGTTATTTAGGCATTTTAATTGAGTTATGTGTTGAGGTTTAGCAGTGACCATAGTAACTATCAGGTTTTAGGCCAAGCCCAAGAAGTTATAAGTTTCTATGTAGTACCAGCCACTTGTCTCAACTCTTGTCTCAACTGTATAGCAGTAGTAAAATGTACTTAAAACCTGTTTACCATGAGTAATTTTTACTTGTGGTATATATCTGATGAGTGTTAGCGATAATTATTAGTGTGTATCTGATTGGTTATGAGTGTCAGCTAATTCTATTGCTTAATATCGGAATAATTAATCAGCTAATTTGGATATCGATGCAACACTAGTTAAGTTTTCACATGATGTAGCTATGGCTTCACATTTGGTAAGTCTGCTGGTTTAGAATGTATGTTCTGTGATTAACCTAGGATGAACAAACATGGTGAATTATTAGCAATTAGTATTATTACCAATTGGGAAGTACTCATAAAGAATAATCATAACTATGTGATATGTCTAATTCATAGTGTTAGTACAAAGATTCAGTCTTCTTATGGGCCCAGAGGAGGTTGGAAGCGTAATAAGCGCACCGAAAAATTGTTCATGTTAACTGCATTTTTTGAGAGTATAAGGTGGGGTATAGCATTGAAGAAGGGCAGCAACATTGAATGGTGGCCGTGATACTCATTTCTAACCTTCTTCATCTTGGCTAATTGTTGCTATCATTTGCCTGGGGGGTGTTCTTCATCTTTCTAGTCTCGTACTATATAGGTCTCTTGTGATCCCTGACTAGTGGTATAGTGGTACAACACAATAATCGTGCACTTTTTCATAAAAGCATGAAACTTTCCATTATTTACTCTTGGTAGTAGTACTCCTCATGACATAATTTTTTTGATATAGTGCCATTGCAGATTTGACCCTTGGTGACCTTTATGGCCATTTTTCCCAGAAATTTGATCTTTTCCGTCTTTATCTCCCTGATGCATTAATTAACTCATTAAAACATGGTACCAATATAAAGATTGAACAAAACAACTTAGTTTTTATTTGAAGTTAATAGGTGATTTCATTCCAAAGTTATGATCATTTATACTACCTATGAATTTTGAGATAATTTACCTCCCCATGGGTAATTTAGATCCCAAGGGCAGGTAAACTCGAAGATGATAAAACAACAAAACGGAAGTACCTATTAACTTCAAATAAAAACCAAGTTGTTTTGTTCAACAAGACCTTTACTTTGGTACCATGTTTTAGCTTGTCTATTAATGCCTCAGGGAGATAAAGACAGAAAAATTTCTGGGCAAAAAATGGCCATAAAGGTCATCAAAGGTCAAATCTGCGATGGCACTATATCAAAAAATACATGTCATGAGGAGTACTATTTATGTAGAAAGTTAGCTTTTATGAAGAAGTGCACAATTTGGCTAATTTTGGGGGCTATGCCGCTATACTATATATAGGGTGCATGTCACTACAGTCTTAGTCAAGTATGCTGCATACGGTGACTTCTTGGGTTTTTATTTTGAGTGGACTCCTCTGTCTATCTTTCTAGCTCATCAACAGAGACATTTACTGCATCATAGCCTGATGCGAGATCTCATGTGATTTATATGTAGCCCAAAGTTTGAAAAACTAACCTATTCAGTGGGGCTTAACAGAGCTTATTGTGCCAATGCTATGTACTTGTCATATTTCATCAATTGGAAGGTATTTCAGCACCCAGAGGTCCGGTACGCTTTTCAATGCAAAACTATTGGACTCATGTGCACGCTTCCACTGTCGTGGGTCCTAGTTGGACACATTTATAGTATTCTATGATTTATATCACTTATTACACAACCACAGTACATTTTACTGAACAAGCAAAGCTAGAAACTAGAAATTGGTTGTACACTTGAAAGGAAAGTTTAAGGTAGAAACACACTAGCTACATGTATGTCTGTCTGCATCTAGGACTATATGTTAGTTATGTGCATACTACTACTCCAGTATATTGTTGCTTCATGAGTTCTTGACTAGCCTATTACATTTATTGTTACAGGTTTGGTGGAGTGTGCACTTGCTGTTGGATTTGAGAAGATGGAGAGGGGCTCTCTGACTACCAAGGTAAGAGTCTGCTTGCATTGTGATCTGTGGTGTCTCTTAAATAACACCCCTTACACCACCCCCTGTACCTGCTGGCTATTGTATATCCTAACCGTTACCATTTGAACATTGGAAGCACACACTAAAGAGGCTGGTAATAAGGTAATTTCTATTAGCCATGCGTCCTCTTTAATTAATCAACAATGGGTTTTGGCTGGTTTCTTTTGTATGTACAAGTGTTTGTACTACAGTTGTTGCAAGTGTATACTGATAATAAACAATTGTAGTGTGCGTGTGTGTGTGTGTGTGTGTGTGTGCGTGCGTGCGTGCGTGCGTGTGTGTCTGTATTGGCAGTACCCCTGATTCTGCTGTATGGTGGAGGGGACTTCCTTGCATTGGCTTCAACCCAACAAGAGTGCTTTACATTATACATACACCACACTTTGCACAAGTTTCTGACGTAGGCTCCTGCTATTGTTCACCCTCCTGAGGGGTCCTCTCACGTGACCTAGATTGTATTCAGCTGGGTGAGTGTGTATCTTCCTTGGAGGGTTGGGGCAGAGGTGATAATCTCAAGAGATATGATGGTCTCCAGACATACTGAAGAAAAAGTGTATATGTATGTGGCAAAACAAGATTATACCCTTATATCTCCTGCTTTGTCTTGTTCATGTACATACAGTACTTTAGGTGGTGTGTGGTTTGGCACATATTTGATAGTCGGCAGTAACTGATCAAGTTACCTTCTTAGAAATTGCTTTCCTTTCCTGGATGGTTACTAGCTGATATGTGTGGAATGTTTTTAGCGAGTGGCTTTAATTGACAAATTATCAATGTGTGTAGCTGACTTTCATACACCAACAAAAGTTATATAATATTATGTGGTAAAGATTACATAACCAGTTCTGTCAACTGTAGTCAATGTATGTAACACAATACCCAGTGCAACCTAAGTGTTTTGGTTGCCTTTGGGTTGATCTGTTGTAGGCAAATGGCTGCATTAGGTAGAGACCGTTGGGTCCCTTTGTACAGTGAAGTTGTCTAATAAAATCCACTGTACATATATTATAGCCAATTGCCACTAAATCCCCAAGTGTGTTATTTTTATGCAAAATGACCTGCTTAATGGGTATGAATATACTTGTTCATACTGTACGTATTGTATGTGTGTATAAACACGTACCATCTTCACTACACAGTATGGTGATCGTACTAATCCAATGGATAAACATGTGGAGGTAATGATGGATAAGTTTGGGTTAGAGTCCAGCCCCTTAACACCACAGATGTTCGGCAATGCTGGCAGGGAACACATGGAAAGATATGGTTCGTAACTCTTTTTTGTTGGAACAAGTTTCCTCCAGTTTGTTAGCAAGCCAGATTTCTAGTCTGTTCATTGTTTTAGTCACATCCAACTTGAGTAATGGTTTCCCAAATAATGCTTACCATATATTTTAATGTTTCATTCTTTAGGTACAAAGCCAGAGCACTTTGCCAAGATTGCACACAAGAATCATTTACACTCAGTCAATAACCCGTGAGTGGTGTGTGGAGTTCACTAACTTTTTTGTAAAACAATTCAAGAAATTGAGTATGAGATTGGTTTATAAAATGTCCGGTATTTGATCAGTGTTTATTGGCTTCTGATTTGATGACTATTTTTTATAAGGTTACAGCAATCTAACTGTTTTTAGAAAGCACCGCATTTATTTTTAGGGTGACATTCATATACATGCATAGATGAGATTAGCAAGTAAATGTGCTTTATATTTCTTTGGACTTTGTTTCAAACAATTTCCTGAAACTGTAGTGGTCCGGTATGCACTTCTCAATGACATCTTCACATGTTAAGATGATGTAACCATATAGTAATGTGTTGCTGGTGATAAGTGGTAATGAATATGTTTTTAGGTAGGTCAGGCAGCAGTGAAGGATGTTTGTGTAGTTGGTGCATGCAATGGTTATCACTGCATATGTAGCTGAATAATATCTCTCTGAGTGTATTGTGCGTCTACATGTGTGTGTGTGTGTGTGTGTGTGTGTGTGTGTGTGTGTGTGTGTGTGTGTGTGTGTGTGTGTGTGTGTGTGTGTAGTGTAGCATAGTGTGTGTGTAGCATAGTGTGTGTGTGTGTTGTAGTGTAGCATAGTGTGTGTGTGTTGTAGTGTAGCATAGTGTGTGTGTGTTGTAGTGTAGCATAGTGTGTGTGTGTTGTAGTGTAGCATAGTGTGTGTGTGTTGTAGTGTAGCATAGTGTGTGTGTGTTGTAGTGTAGCATAGTGTGTGTGTGTTGTAGTGTAGCATAGTGTGTGTGTGTTGTAGTGTAGCATAGTGTGTGTGTGTTGTAGTGTAGCATAGTGTGTGTGTGTTGTAGTGTAGCATAGTGTGTGTGTGTTGTAGTGTAGCATAGTGTGTGTGTGTTGTAGTGTAGCATAGTGTGTGTGTGTTGTAGTGTAGCATAGTGTGTGTGTGTGTTGTAGTGTAGCATAGTGTGTGTGTTGTAGTGTGTGTGTGTGTGTGTGTTGTAGTGTGTGTGTGTGTGTGTGTGTGTGTGTGTGTGTGTGTTGTAGTGTGTGTGTGTTGTAGTGTGTGTGTGTGTGTTGTAGTGTGTGTGTTGTAGTGTGTGTGTGTGTGTTGTAGTGTGTGTGTGTGTGTTGTAGTGTGTGTGTGTGTGTGTGTGTGTGTGTTGTAGTGTGTGTGTGTGTGTGTTTGTAGTGTAGTGTGTGTGTTTGTAGTGTGTGTGTGTGTGTGTGTGTGTGTGTGTGTGTGTGTGTGTGTGTGTGTGTGTGTGTGTGTGTGTGTGTGTGTGTGTGTGTGTGTGTGTGCGCGTAGTGCAGCATAGTGTGTGTGTGTGTGTGTGTGTGTGTGTGTGTGTGTGTGTGCGTAGTGCAGCATAGTGTGTGTGTATTTGAATTTTGAATAATTTTAATTTGATAATTACTGAGTCTTCACTGTGTTTTGTCCATAGCAACTCACAGTTCAGGGATGAGTACACTCTGGAGCAGATAATGCAGTCGAGAGAGATACATGCACCTCTTACTAAACTACAGTGCAGGTATATATGTGGTGTTTGCTGGATAGTATTGCTATTCTCTACACAGTCCCACATCAGATGGAAGTGCTGCTGCCATTTTGTGCAGTGAGAACTTTGTACATCGTTACGGGCTGGAGTCTCAGGCTGTTGAGATTGTTGCCATGGACATGAGGACAGATTTTCCCAGTACCTTCAAGGACAACAGTTGTATGAAAATGGTGAGTAACTTTATTTAGTGATGCTTCCTTCACTATGTATTGGTGTATGTAGGTGGGATATGATCTTACTAAGTCAGCTGCTGATGCTGTCTTCAAAAAATCAGGTGAATATACGTACTGTGCATGAACTCGTACTAATATTGTACTACTTGTTTTATGCTTTGAATTGAGAATGGATCCTTGGTGATGTATTATTTTAAAATAGAGTGGGATGGATTTCTGTTCAAAGTGGATTAGTGAAATGTCATGTAGTTCTGAGTTTGACAACTATATCTTATCAGAATTGTGATGTTCACGATGTATTGAAGTACAGGTGTTATATTACTGGGTGTGTTCTCCCCCCACACTTGAATGTTATATACTGTAGTTGATTGTATTATTAGGGTACTGTAGTTTTGTGTGTTCGTGAAACAGAATCACTCTTTGAGGCACAATAGAATCTTCTAATGACCAGGTGTTATTACACTCTTACAGGATACACTAGAGGAGATGTTGATGTTGTTGAACTACATGACTGTTTCTCCTGCAATGAGTTGATAACATATGAAGCATTGGGACTGTGTGCTGAAGGTGTGTGTAGCTGTGCGTGTGCGTGTGTGTGTGTTGTACTGTGCAATTGACGATTCAACTTGAGATAAAATTTGGCAGACTCATTGTCTTTATTTAGTTTGGTAAAAATTAAAATTGTATAGCATGGTATGTGTAGTGAATGAGTGAGTGTGTCGTTTGTGTTGTATGTGTGTGTAGTGTGGGTGTGTTATATATGTAGTGATGAGTATTGTCTCCTTACTGTTGTACTGTGTGAGTGTATGCAAATCTGTCAAGTGGTTCAATTGTGTCACTACTATACCCACACACATAATACAACACTCTAAATATTAACTGACCAGTACCTGTTTGAACCAAAATGACCAAGAGAGGTACAAGCTATAGACTCACTTTGTAATATCTGTGGTCTATCAGTGGTTTGTAGTTAGTAGCTCTTAGTAGTATCGAAATAGTGTACTACTGCTGTATGTATAGGTAAGGCAGGAGAGATGGTTGACAGAGGGGACAACACTTATGGCGGCAAGTATGTCATCAATCCTAGTGGAGGTCTCATCTCAAAGGGACATCCTCTGGGTGCCACTGGGCTTGCTCAGTGTACAGAGCTTTGCTGGCAGCTACGAGGACTGGCAGGAAAGAGACAAGTCCCTGGGGCAAAGGTGGCACTACAGCACAATCTGGGACTAGGAGGAGCTTGTGTTGTTACCCTATATCAACTGGGGTTCCCGTCTAGTAGATCGTCCAGGTAATGATACTGTATATATGTATCTAGGAAATCTGTTATAGCAATTTTTTGAAAGCAAAATTTTTATTTCAATACATTTAAGGATTAAAAATACAGGATCTCGATAGATTGAACCTTGAATGTTGCAGTGACTGTTCTATTAGAGTATTTTGTGTTTTATTATAATAAATTAATGATTGTTTAAACTCTCTCCTTATATTTTGTGGATAAACAATGCTACCGATTAAAATTTCTCTATTTTAGTACCCACAAGAATGCCCAATTACTATTAGAAATCTGTTGACCAATTATGTACTTTAGCATGAACATCTTGTTAAGATCACATGAGAGAATATTGTGCAATGCATTTTCATGACAAGGTTTGTAATTTTGCTGTAGGGTAAGTCCATAGGGACAATAATTAGAAAAAAAAGTTATGCCACTGTGTAGAGCTACCAAAATATAAGCCTATATGGGTTAGGGCTGAGTGATATTATCATTTCAGTGATATTTTGCAATATTTTAAAAGTATTGATATTGCAATATTTTGTTGTTAACTATCGTGATACCATGCCTGTACATTACTGTCATTAAAATCCATTTGTTATGCAGTACTTGGCTAAGAATCTTTGTAAGTGATAACCTGCAGACGTGTGAACGCCATGACATAACCTCAAAGCATGTATTACAATAACTGTTACTGTTGTTACTGTAAACAACGATGATAGTGGCTAGTTCGCTATCACCTATAAGGACTTCCTGCAGGAATGCTGAGCAATACACCATGTAGCACCAGCTATGATTGACTTATTTGTAAGTATCGTGAACTATTCATGGTGGCTTTAGTATCGATCGTGATATAAAATGGCAGTATCGCTCAGCCCTAATATGGGTTTAAGGGTTAAACGTGACCTTCTCAGACTATCAGCGAAAACCTGACTTATTCGCACAAGCATGCATTTTGAGAAAAACAAAATCTAAAACAAAATTATAAAATACATTTGCTGGAAAAAAAATGCAAGTTTTTATCAGGCCATTACTCAGAGAAGGAAGACTCAAATCGATTAACCTATGCACCATCTTATTTGTCTGCTCATGGAGAGTTCGAAAATCTTTGTTTCGTTTCTGTAGCCCTAACAGTATGCGTGTCACATGCATTTGTCTACAATGTGGTAAAGTTAACAAGATCATTGTCATTTCTTCAACTAAACCGCCTTCATACCCATGTGCATAAGTGACTACAGGGTTGACACTATACATTGGTTAGATTTGCTAATTCATGGTGAACATTTTAAGCCAAATTCCAATGTTGTAGACTAAAGCAAACAGAAATTATGGCTACAAATATAAGCACCTGTAGTTTATTTCCTGTACAAATTGATTGTCTTACCATTCCTAATAATTCCAAAATTACTCACCACAGAAGGGTGATCCATTCTTTGGACACTGCTGATAATGCTGAGAAAATAAATAATAAACAACAACAAAAAAGGGAAGTTGTGCGAACAAGTCAGGTTTTTTTTCTGAGATGGTCACAAATGGTAAAGCAGAATGAATGTACAGTAGGAAGAAAGACTTAAGGTGAATCTCAATAGTGCTATCATTCAAACATGTAATTTGTGCTGGAGGAACAAACTAACTATGAAATTTCATCTTGTCTACTCGTGCAGTCATTTACATCTATAAATAGAGATATTATTTGGTAACATGTCATGGTAGATGTTGCCGTCAATAAATTCTTCTAACTGTTCATTTCGTGTATGGCGTCTACCTTACTGTACTAGTGTCCTAATAGTGCAGCTAGTGTATAAATGATCACTTATTAATCATTCAACTTATTATATAATTTAAATTACACAACTTAGAGGTAATGTATGTGTATCACTTGCTACCTAACACTACTACTGTACACTTCTCCCACAGGAGGGTATCAGCCATGCCAGTGGCAGGTGGTAAAATGCAGTCTGATGAAATCTTCCAGGAGATCAAGAGAACTGTTGATACAGTAAGTGCCATTGTTACACTACCACATGGCTAGGATTTTGTAAACCTTAAAAAACAGTTTTTACTATTCGTTAGTGGCTTTACAATTCTCTATCCTTAAAACCAAGAAATGCAGTTGTAAGCTATTGTCATGCATTAACGAAACTTTATCCACAATATAGTACATATACTACACCACATGTGCCATGTAAGTTGTGTTGTGTTGTACAGGAAGGTGAGACACTGGTGAAGAAGGTTAAGGGAATATTCCTGTTCAAGATCACTGGTAGTGGAGGTACTGAGTCACAATGGTTGGTGGACCTCAAGAAGGGGAAGGGATCTGTTAAGAACAGCGGAGGTGAGTAGGTTTTGGTGTTGTGGCTCCATGCACGTGTGATTAAACGGTACTTACTGTAGGTTAGTGCTGAGCAATATGACAATATTTTAGTCAGCCCGCGGTATCTGTTTTTGATATTGTCCAATATTTTGACTACCGTAAATACCGTGGATTCTAAAACAAAAGTCTTATAATAAAAAGCTAAAATAATAATCCTGTATGAAGAAGTGTACTTGCAGTGCACATGGATGGATATGTATATACTGCTATCGGCTTTCAACACAATTCTACCGTTTTGAAAATGATTATGGTCTAACTCTTATGGTCTAACTCTAGAACTACAGATCATCAACTAGTGCATGCTGATAATTAGTTATACCGCAATATCAAGTTGACAATACTGTATTATTTATGAAATATCAAAACTGCTCAGCACTACTGTAGGGGTATGTATTTACTTCATTATGTTTGCTTTGTTCTGTAACAATTCACATGTGGAATAAGCTGAAAGAAGTTTTGTTAATGGATACAATGGTTAAAAGATTTTATTTTGTAATATTAAGTATAGTTGATATACCTGCCCATGTAGTGTTAGTGTGATGTTATTATTCTTTGGTGCAGGTAAAGCTGATGTCACCGTTAAAATCAAAGATGCTGACTTTATGGATTTAGTTTCTGGCAAACTAACACCACAAAAGGTTGGGTATGTGTACAACTTGGGCTTGTAGTGTGAAGTGACTGCTCTATTAGAGTGTTTTGTGAATTGCAATGCTAATCCACATTATGCAACGAACAACAGATGTCAAGCTGCTGTTATATGCAAATAGCATAGTTAATAAAAACTTTAATATTTATCCGCAATGACATCACAATGTAGAAATGGCGGCGATAGTGTGGGGACTTTGTACATGGTTGTATTGGGAGAGGTGGCGTTTCATTACATGGTTGTGTTGGGAGAGGTGGCGTTTCGCTATGATAATGTTAACATACAGCAATGAGGGGCAAGGTGAGGCATACATGCTTACTTACAAGACAATGCGCACCGTTTTACATCCGTATCAAAACTTGGGTCTGGTTTCGCCTAGTGTGATTATTTCGCATTGCAAAATCACGCTAACTAGCCTCTTACCTTCGTTATCCAATGTTCCCATGTTGTGAAAGCCACAAACAATGCTCATTTTAGTTCTACGAATAAAAGCGTGACGAAGTCCCCACACTAACATGGCCATTTTGTCAATTATGAGGTCAATGCGGATAAGGTCCATTGTATATGTGATACGATTATTATGTCAGTGTCTGCATCTAGTTGGGTGTTGAGGCCAAGTATCCAAATGAAACGCTGTTTTGCAACATAACCACTTAATAACATGGGCTCACTAAACAGCTTGCTGCTAAGTAAGCCTAGTTTCATTCTAAGAAATGAACCATTCTCTCCTTTTTCGTGTGACGTAATGTGAATTGTGTATAATATTTTAGGCTGTTTTGTATATTACCATCCATGTATATGTGTTTCTGTTATGTTCACAGGCATTTTTCAGTGGTAAATTGAAGTTAGCTGGTAACACTGCTATGGCAATGAAGCTACAAAGTATCATGCCCAAACCAGAGGGGGCTAAACTGTAGTAGCTATGTGTGAATTTATATGACATATGTAACACTTAAAACACAATGTTTACAATGTATATTACATATTACTTGATGTCTAAATCTTTTTTACCTGACAGGGCAGTTATAGCAGTTATAGTAGTTTACTGTAGGGATATGGCAGTTATACTGACATAAGTTTGGGAATAATAGGGTGTGTGTGTGGGGGGGGGGGGGGATCAGTCATTGTGCTGACATTCTGAACTAAGGTTTGTATTGTGCTCATTTTGCTACTAGATTGAGATACTCTAATAAAGCAGTCAAAGTCAGTAATACTCTAATAAAGTGGTCGGGTAAAGTATATTTTGTGACATTCCATAGAAAATCCTTGCTGCATGGTAATGTCTATATTGATCCCAAAATAATACCACTGTTTTTTTTGTCAACAATGCCATTTTATTAGACTGATGATTCATTCTTCTTTTGGCTGGCTGTTATCTAGACTATTTCATTTCATAGTTGTGGTTACAGAAGTAATGTTGTGTGTAGTTTGTCCTCAATTATGTGAACTATTCCAAACATTAAGAATCTGAATGAGCAGAAAATCAATATTAATTTTTGCTTAGGTTCAGGCCACACAATTGGTTTTATATTTCTGGTCCTACCAACTTCCTGAAGTTGACTAGGTTAACCAGGCTTGTGTTTAAAAAAAAATTTTTTAAATTTATTTATTTGGTGCACTATGTTAGACATTGCAGTACACGAAGTAACATACTGTAGTTGTGTAGTAAGTTAGTACATCTTTACATAAAAAGTGAATTTACAAGTTGCAAAAGCCTTACAACTTTATAAAAATTTAAGTGCAATTGCATGTGATGATTGCATAGCAATAAATGACCAGACAGGGAACCAGAAATAACTTTTCATGGCCTCAGTGCACAACCAGTTTCATTTTTACACGAATACTGGCATTAATATATAGATACAGTGTTTTGTAAGTTTGTAAAAAAACAAATAAAAAACATGTATTACATGGACTACTGAATTGATGAGTACTGACTGCTCTATTAGAGTGTTTTACTCAATTTTGTCTGCAAAATTATTCAGAGTGGAGTGGGACCTGCATTGGGACTATTGGCAGCAAATTTTGGGAGTTGGCAGACCTGCTACCATTGGAAAAAAAACCATTGGTTCTATATCTGTAATCCATTGTTGGATTGCTGGTGTAAATTGTAAGCTTACCTGAAACTGACCTGTATATTAAGTTTTCTTGATTTTCCAGCTGCAGAAGGATATAAATTATTTGGATTATGCAGGTGTCAATATTAAGCCTCTCCCGCAGTGAACTCTACAGAATTGAAAAGTTACTAAATAATTGTGGATACACCACATTATAGTATGTTCATGTTGAGCTGAATCCTCTAAAACATTTAATAACTCATAGATGCAATTACACACAATCTTGAAATTTGGCTCATCTGTAGTACTGCTTGACCCGCTAAAAAAGTTTCAAAATCGTGAAAATACATTTCCAATGGGGAAGCCATATAAGTATAGTGTCCATTACAGCCCTTTCCCAAACTTGTAATGGAGCTAAACCATAGGTGTCTGTTGTTGACACCTTTGCTGTTACCAATAATCATCTGGTTGGTTGAAATGTTAACTCTGAGAAAAAATCCACTTGTAATTTTTAGCTGTTTTTCAGGATTCAGCTCAACTTGTATACATACTATAACAAAGTTTCTATATATAAAATATGAGACATAGTTTAGAAAAGTGAAAGTTGTAATGATTTTCAACCTAAGTATGGCACAAAGTACAATCCAAACCATCATAGTACATGATTTCACCTGCTTTATTTTTATACATGACTGCTGTATTAGAGTATTTCAATCCTTAATACTTACTAAATATTTGTGGCTAGATACAACGGACTCAATTCTGCATGTATGCAAAAAATATCTCAAAACAATCTTTATGATTCAGGAGATTGATTTCCCAATGGGTGTGTGGGCTGCATAAAAGTGGCAACTGGTTGATAAAAGTAGTTAACTCATACAGTGTGTGTGTGGAGTACTCAGCACATGGCGCATGTTTTCTGTCTAGGGGCATTCCACCCACAGGGAATTTTTTAAAACACATTTATAACAAGTGATCAAAGTTGGGAGGTTTGGGGGACTTATTACTACAGGGGCAAACAAAACAAAAGGTGCATGCATTGTCAAGATCATAATTAAGTTCAAAATGATTCCAGAGAAAGTTTGTGATAGTGGATAGGTTAAGATTGTAATATATTATTGGTAAAACATTCTATATTTGAGGGAGTCTGCTGAAGTAGAATTAAGTTGCTGCTGGAAACATTGGTATATACTTCTTACATGTTGCAGTTTATTGCTATATTCTAATTGTGTGTTTGATGAAGTGATAGTCAGTGATAATGCATTGGTAGGGAATTTTAGGCTTTTGATAAAAAACATATCACAGATATCCAGATTCCAAAATGTACAGTAAAGTCAAGATTTATAATTACTGGTAAAGTCATTCAATATGTACTTTGTTGCATGATGCTGAAGCTGTTCTAGTTGTCTAATATCTTTTAATAGGTATGGTTTCCATATATAGTGTTGAGCAAAACAGTAATTGGGATCTAACAAGTGTATGATATGCTATGAGTGTACATGAGATTGAGTATGGTAAATCAAGAAATTTATATATAATAGTTGTTTCTTTGATATAGTAGTTATGTTTGTTGAAAAGGAACGTTGTAATAAGCCTAACATCTGTATAATAGAGCAGTCACACATGCTGTGCGCTTGAGACACTACAATTAATATTAAATGCTCAAGCATATAAATCAGATGGCTGCAGCTGCAGGTTCGAAGCTGCTCAAATGATTTTTTCTCCTCTCGACACCTTTTCAAATATACTTAATATAACAAATTTAAACAGGCTGTAGGACCGGGTGTTCTACAGACCTTCAGCACTTGTGCTGTAAAGCCTTAATAAACATAAGTAAATAAAGTTCAGTCAAGTAACTATATCTAATTTCAATAATTACTATAATTATAACTACTTACTCCTGGCCACTGGCAATGGATACATATGCCAGTGGACTTTAAGCATACACTAGATCTTAAAGACTACTTGTGATTATATTGTACACACCTTGTTGTATGTATGCTGTAAAGTAAATAATAAATAAAATTGAGTATTTCATAAAGAGTGACTGTTCTATTAGAATATTTGTATACCGTGTCTGACCATTTTATAATAGCATTGCGATCTTTTTCATGCAAAATGTGCTATGTAGCTGTTCCTCAGTGTTCACTTTTCAAAAAACTCACCTATTTTGCCAGCATTTTCTAAATATTTTGCTACAAAAATCTGTTCATCCCTAACTGTATTTGACTCTACAGCAGTGGTAATAATGTGGAATCATTCTCTACAGCAGTGGTAGTACTAACTGTTATTCAATGGTGCAGCATAAATGCTGCAGTATAGTTTGATTGAAGAAGCAGAGTTGAGGAAGTTACGTACTTCAAAACTAGTACAGTAATACATTACATATTACTATAGTTACTTGATTCACAAAGTGACATATTAAGGATTGCAACCTTCAAAAGTTGTTACTTATTTAATTCTATTACTACTATTAGCCTGCATGCTAACAACTCTGAAAATGCAACCTGACAAGCAAAATTACCAATTGGAATTTGTTGCAATTGCTTTCAAAGATTCTCAGTTTAATTCCAGCAGGTTAGGGTATCCTGCAGTAGTTGTTGTATTACATCTCCTTTGGAAAGTTGGAATTTAAGGGGATGGTGTACTTTCATTGTTTATGTTGATAAAGAACTTCGTATAACACTTTTAAATGTTAAATGCAATATTCAAGTATTTTACGGACAATACAGTTTTCACGCTTTGTGTGAAGCTTGATTAAAATAAGGTAATAAGGGTGCATCCCACAGGCACTGTAGATGCTTAAAATTTTACTCAATTTTTTAAACTAACAGAAGTTATTTTTAGGATGACCTCTCAAAAGGAATTGACATCCTGTGATTTAGTACTTACTTTTAAGCAATTAGTATGGCAGGATGTTTGGCATGTGAGATAGCAGTACATGCACAGGTTAAGAAGAGGAGATTCAATTTCAGCTCACAGACTGGTTTGTTCCTTATAGTTTTAATAATGGATGTTCTTTTAGATACCATTGACTGTTCTATTAGAGTATTTCAATTGTTTAGTAATTTTGTCTTCAAACTATAATTTTGACCCCTTCAGTTGATACATAAAAGAGATTACCTCTTCCTCTTTTCATTGCCCACGTATGCTTGTGATGCAATTGTACCTGTATTGTAGCTTCTACTAACTTTCTAGCTAGCACATTGTAAAATTTGGGTACTCAAGAGTTTGAATAGCTGCCTTTTGACAATGTAGGCTAAAATTCATGTCTGGTGTAACCCATATTTCTAAGTTTTTTTTGATATGTTGTTGGGAGTGATAATATGATCAAATAAAATGAGTAGGCAGTTTTGTTATGTACTTTACAGTATATAGAGAATAAATGAGGTGAGTGATTATTGGTATTGTGGTATAACATGTGGTGCGGGTAAGTTGTAATTGATATTTAGCTGAGGGAATAGAATTACAGATACACCAGACTTCATTACTACATGTAGCTAATAGAGCTCTAGTAGCTATGTACTGAGTAAAAACCTTCACTGTTAATCGCAAGGAATTTTATCATGTACTTAGATTACAGAATAGATGTGTCAATGAAAGAATGTACTAATATGAGGTACCACTAACACTACACCACTGTTTACACTAGTTCACAATCAGCTGAGCACACTGTATTGTTGTTCCACACTTATTAGCAGCTGCACAACAATACCACTTGGCGTATGTTTGTTTAGCACTCGGAATAAACAATGTTGAAAACGTTGTAGCTTGGCCCAAATATAGTCTGCTAGAAAAATATGTTCTTGCAGTTGAGGGAAGACTACTGCCATCCTGTGTTTTCCAGTCATACTTCAGTCCACTATAACTAACTGCTAAGCAGTAAAACAAAACATCTTCACCTTGGTGCACTGTAATCATCTGAGGTGGTATGATTATCTCTGGGCAAGGAACTAATCGATAAAAAGAATAAATGAATATGGTAATACTAGATAGTAGAGATCACAAAAAGTTTTTTTTTGGTTCCAAATACAGTCTACTAGAAACCAACCTCATACTGTAAACAATGAAGGTTTGCACCACTTAAGTATGGAAAATCAGCATCTGAAGTAGGTTGGCAAAAGTTGGTGAATTTATCATGCAGCCAATATTAAATATTTAATTGGATAATGCATTTGGCAACTTCCTTTGATTTGCTA
Source organism: Dysidea avara (assembly GCF_963678975.1). Lineage (NCBI taxonomy): Eukaryota > Metazoa > Porifera > Demospongiae > Dictyoceratida > Dysideidae > Dysidea > Dysidea avara. The sequence goes on from NC_089276.1 coordinate 19,132,550, forward strand.
ATGTTGTTTTACAGCATTACCTTTACAGTACCTATATTGGTTGGGTACTATGTAGCCCAACACATGCCTCCCATAGCAACCCAATATTTAATGCTTGTAATTGTTTTCTACAGAACTTAATTTTCTACAGATTTGACTGCTGACTGACTGACTTAATAATTCCCCAGGCAAGTGTAATCCAATAATAAATAATGCTATAGGTTTGATTTTTCTTTGCTAAACGTTGCTTTGCCCTTTCATATTGTATGCCTTGAGGGTACACCAGAATTCAATGCTAACTCATATAACAACACACACATACCATAAAAACACAAGATTAGATGGGAAAATATTTGGCAAATTGAACAACTTGTCTACTTGACAAATTAAAAAAAATTGACGGTTCATCTTGCTCACAGGGGCCCATGCTAAACATGGGTCGCATTCAAAATTTCAGATGGTGTCAAGCATCATGAAAGCCCAAGCAAGCTCAAGCAATAGCTTAGAGTGCATCCAATACCGAGACCATGAGTGATGTAGCTACAGTAGCTATCTGGCATGGGATACATCAGCTGGAGTAGGAGAATGCGCCTTGTATATAGGACAGCGACAATTCATAAAATGCATAAAAGGTAGAGTATGTACAATGACCATGTCCTTACCTCAACTAAATTGGTTCTAGTAAAAAGTTTGCAACTACATTGAACATGTAAGACTACACTTTCAATCCCACAATATAAAGGTTTATGTCACTCAATAAAACAAATCTAAGTATACTGTATGCTTGAACTAGTTTGCCATCAAAGACACAAGCAAACTACTTTACCCTAGTTCTTCTTTTGTTACATAATTGGAAGTCCTTTACGCTGCATCTAAGGAAAAAATGGAACCAGGCACATGGTACATATTAGATAAGACAAAAGTAGTACCTGCATACTACTTTTAAGGTAGAGGATAGACTTCAACTTTGTTTTACCTTAGACTACAACAAGTTTGATGCCGAAATTTGATTGGCTGAAAACGTGTTGTAAATTCCATAGTGCCACACTTATGTCCATGCTCTGAGGCAATACAAAACATGGCAATTACGCATCTGTAATATTGGTAATGTATAGGTGTTATTAAATGGGTAGTAGTAACAGCTGTACTGAATTAGAGTAATGGGCTTGTTTGTGCTAATCAACACTACATGGCTTGTTTACAAGCAGCTATCAAGCAAGACACAACAATGAGTTGTAGTCCAATTAGTTATACTTCGAAACACAAAACGCTGGCTACGCATGGGCATTTAAATGGGTAGAAACAGCCACACTGAACTAGAGGGAGGTGTAGAGGGCTTGTTTACGATAAATATTTTGTTTACAAACAGCTGTCAACTCCTGTAGTCTAAATAAGTTTGATGTTGAAAACCAATGTGTTCTATTGGATTTAGAAAATGCTCAGGAGTCAAGCAAAGCAAGGGCGCTACAGGGCCTTTGAGTTTTCTAAATTCTGTAGAACCCTGGCTCTTGATGTCTAACTTTTACTTATATAATAGCATGCATATTTTGATTTTTGGAAGATAATGAGATTTCTAAAAGACCCTGCTAGTAAGGCTGTACCGATATCACATTTTACAGCCGATACCGATATCTGATATTTATCGTCTATTTCTGATACAGGTTTTCTAATAAACTAATATTAAATATTCAGCTGATACTTAATAATTGCAACCGATATGTATTATTGTGAGATATAGCATAATGAGATTACATAACGTAATCACTATGGCTGTGTCGAATTTACTAAATACAAACCAAACTTGTCTGTTTTTGGTCAGTATTATGTCAGAGTAGTATCATACAACAAAAATGTATTACCAAAAAAGTGGTACAAAAAACCTTCAAAAACGAAGCAAAATGCATAAACACTTGGAGAATTGAACCCAGGGCTACTCACAGTGTAGTCCAGGATCTTACCACTCGTCTACAAAGTCACTTTAGCTAGCTAAGTGCTTTTAATAGTACTTATAGTACTTTTACTAGTACTTACACTACTCAAGTGAAGTATCTGTACTATAGACTTTGCAATTTACCAATACCGATACTCGTAATATTGGTACTGATATCGATATAATATTGGTACTGATATCGATATAATATTGGTACTGATATCGATATAATATTGGTACTGATATCGATATAATATTGGTATCGGTACAGCCCTACCTGTCTTTAAACTGGTTAGAGACCTGCTAATAGAAACATTGCAAGTCTCACTTTTGATCATTGATTTGCTATGCTCACCTGAACATATTGCAGGCTAACAGGTAGCCAATCATCCAATCCAACATGAGTTCGATCACTCCATTCATTATGGGTTAAGGAATTCAACTATGGGAGGTAGATTCTAATGTCGTAGCTACATTTGTTATGATGAATGAACAATCCAGAAATGTGAGAAGCCATGCAAGCAAGAAGTCAAAAGAGCTACCTAAGTTTATGCATTAATGTACAGTATCTCCAAGTTTACACGCTTATTTGGAAACCTATCATTTCCTATAATTAACCATAGGAGGCCAATGAAGCAGTGCACTGCCACCATTTACAAACTCACCAGCCTTTTGGGGTTCCGATGAGTGTATGCCCTCTGCTCTTTGTTTTTCCTTTTGTCTTTAATCAACAGGCTTGAGCCTATTATGCTCAAAATTCTACCTTTGTTCCTTCCAGAACTTTCCAAAAATTTCTTCTATTATTCAATTCTTATTCTCATTTCTAACCTGTTATTCTTATATGCATGCTGTATAGCTCTAGTCATCTTAGTTTTCAAGATGCTGATATCATTAAATTTTTCCAGAATTAATATACAAGGTACAGCCATAATTAATTATATCATATTAAACATCAACTTTTTAGCCTATGTAAGTAGTTAAACAGAGTTGCAGTAACAAATCAAAAATTGTGATAAATTGTGTATTGCACTGCACTTGTAACTACATGCTAGGCTATTAGATAATAATGTGTTCAAAGACTTGCAAAAGATACACTGGTATTAGATGCACAAGTTTCAGAATTGCATATAATCACGCAGTTAAATCCTTGATACTGGCAGCAGATTGTTAACGTGTAACAACCTGACTGCTCTATTAGAATATTTGAGCTTTCTATTAAAGTACATCAATATTTTAAAGATTTTTCAGTCCATATTCCTGGTACAATAATTGAAGGGGTCAGTGGAAAAGGGGACATGTGCCATTTTAGATCTAAAAAAATTAGAATTGTCTGTTTTAGCCATGTGAATCTAAGTAAACAACAGAATTTAAAAGTTCATGGCAGTCTCAAATTAGGTTTTAGCAAATACTACAATAATTCAATTATGTTCCTAAAGTCTGTTTAATGCCCACTATGTGGTCACCTAAATTTTCAAATGGCACTTGTCCCCTTTTGCCGCTGACTCCTTCAATTTCAGCAGTATATATGGTAATAATTATCATCATTCAATAGGGGCTTAACTCTTTATTTTATATAATCAAGAATCTCTTGCCCTTGATCATTCCAAGAGACACACCGAATAATTTCACTGATTATTCCCGTGGATGCCCGATAATTCTAAAATTGTTCCAGAATTATTCTTACAAAACTGGTGACCTATAGTTCTCAAATTAGATGCAAGTATATCAATCATGCTGGTCTTCATCCTTCTTCATGCAATGAAACTATAATGAGCCATTAATTTTCCCTATCAGCAACTTCAGGTTCCTTTAGCAGCTCATTTAGATGCCGCAAACTTATTTAAGCACTTACGCACACCTTTTAACAATCTATCACAATGACACACCCTGGTACTGTTATTATTGGCCTAGCTGTGTTCATAATACTAAAATATGACTGAAATAGTGACACACCCGCTGGTAGGTGAACGGCTGGCTCGAGATACTCTAATACAGCAGTCACAAAAATGAACAGTCACCATGACATGTACAGCTGTATGCTATAACAAAAAACACCACCATAAATTATTTAAAAAAACACTCATTACCAATGCAGGGATTTTCCCACTGAGCTATGCTGTAATACCATCATTCATCTCTTGTTTCACTACTTTTTATCACTTGGATGCCTACTTCATTTTTTAAATTAATAATTTTTGAATCTTAGCAACCTTCCTACCAACATTGTATTTATTTGTTCAGAATGTGTCCCGTAAACTACCTAGTGTCCTTCTGGCCTATGATAGACCAAATGAAACGTGTGAAAGTATTGAAAAGAAAATTGACTCAGTAGAACTTTGTACCATTTGACTCAGTACCAATTAAGTGATCTATCCTTCAAACTAAGTATTGGTGCACAAAAACTTAACAATGAAATGGTAATCCTACAAATCTTTATTGGTACTTCTAAACACCATTCCAAAATTAACTTCTTAATGGATATTTTCATTTTCAGTCATACTCAGATGTTAGTATCCAATTAATGCCAACTAACTCCTCCCCTTGCTCTTTCTATTTTTCTGTTGTTTGCTCTTAAGATGCAGTTACACCTGAAGCTTTCACTATCAACCAAGCTAACACAGCTTTTACTATCAACCAAACTAACACAGCTTTACAAGGCAGGCTGCTCAAAATCTATTCCTAATTAGTACCTTAATGATTACATACGTATACAGTAGGTACTTAGCAGCAGAGATCTAGCAACATTCAGGTAAACATGATGCATCCAGTAAGTGCAAGCAAGCATGAGGGGTGGGGCTGCTATTTAGAAATGCATGATTAGTATGTATAGTATACACTGTTTGTAAAAGTAATGCATACCTGCTTCAACTTTCAATGCTGCACATGCTGAAACACTTCCAGCTTTAGTTACAGCATTGCAACAATAGTTTCCTGCGTAGTATCCAATAATGTTGTTAATCTTCAAAACACTTGTCATGTTATGTTCATCTCCAGATTTGGTCACTTCATATGTCCTAGGAAGATTTGATCCGGGTTTCAGCCAAGTGACATTAACATGGTAACCACTAACAATACACTGGAATTCGGCCACTTCATAAAACGTGACATTTACATGTTCTGGATACTTCAGTATTACTGGCAGAGATACTAGCAAAAAGATACATGTGTAAAATCATAGATATAAACAAAAGGCATACAATAATATTATGGAAAATTATACACACAAAAATTTAGCTAACCACACAAATTAGACAATGGTAGGTAGAGTTTACTTTGATGTGTTGATGTCTCTTATTTGCGAAGAAATCTGATAGCAGGTGTCTTATTGGTAAGACACTTGACTCAACAGGAAACTGGTTTACAACCACAATGAGACCCACAGTAATGTAATTAGCCTCTTGTGGACAATTAATATGTAACACATCAGTAAACACTGAGGCAAATGATGCGATTGTGGCGAAGAAATTGCATTTAGGTACTGGGGACTGGTAGCTGGTTAATACTTGAACAAACCATTAGTGCTAATCCTTTATCACAGGCATGGCAAGCCTCCAGATTGTTACTACATGTCACCATAGGCTTGTATAAACCCAGGTGAGAAAGTCAGCTTAAGCAAGGATTATTGGGAAAGTAAGTTGTAGTGCATAGATGTAGTTAACACTTTGTACTGCTTTACCAGTATGTGTTTTGAGGTAAACATGGCAGGTTGTTGCAGTCAGGAAAAAAAAGGAGTGACTTTCAAAAACTCCAATGTTAAAGACTGAAGGTTGTGGCCAAGTAGTGGGCTAGTGGCTACTATGATGTTAACATCATCAAATTAATAATGGGTAGCACATCATCCCAAATCTTTAATCGAGCATCATATCAAACAGAAAGACTAAATGGAGATGACTAGTGATAAGTTCAAAGTTCTGCATATTGATTGACCTCCAGTAACTTTCAAAACAATATGATATATGCAGCACATTACAGATTATACTCTCAGAAAAGGTGATAAGCACATACTAGGAAGCCTCTCCAATTGATCCAGAATGTCTCCATATTCTGATACTTTATTTACTTTTGCTGTACCACTAAGTGTTCACCAACACATTGATAATCACTATACTATTCTGACACATTTTTGGGTATTACGTTAGTAATGTATACCTGATAGTGGCTATATACACAGCAAAATTACTTCCAGGTGCAACAGACAAGTGTGCACGAATTCATATCTCATTTACTGCTAAACAGAAATAGCCCATTTTTAGTGTAAAACATTGCTTGGGGTGGGGCATCATGCATACCACATTTGAGCTAAATTGGTCCTGCTATCTTTGAGATAAGATACCTTCAAAGCCTGTCTTATTTTCTTCGTATTTTTCTTCTTTATCTCCTCTTCTGTTAATTCTTTTCGCACCACTTACAAAAGTTGCCATAACTCATGCAAGCCATATTGGATTATTTATAAATTTGGAAGGTGGGAAGAGAATATCATAGCACATTTATCTTCCAATTTGTGTACAGATTGGTAGAAGTGGTGCAAAGTTATGAGAAAATTGAAAGTGAAATTTTTTTGTACTTCCAGGGTAAACTACTGACAGAAGCAAGTATGCAGATAGACTGACCATCATAGCATGGACCTTTACTTGAAAGTACTGAGAGTATCAGCTAAGGGGTATAAAGCAATAACCAAACATGTGAAACAAGCGTGATTGAGTTACTCTAATAGAACAGTCACCAAGAGGTAATAAGTGCCTGAAAAATTAAACTGCAGGGGTTGAACTACGGACCTCCACACCGCTATTGATGTCAGTTGTTCATCTCACTTTTCTACCTTAAAAATGAAATTTCTAGTTTATTATAACAAAATTGTCTTAAGTCAATGGAAATTCTAGAGCATTTTCTGTGCGTGTTATATTAGAAGTGCTCAGAATGCAAGCTTTATTAAAGTACTGCAAAAAATAACAGAAAAATTATATAGCTACCATGTTTGTAAGAGTCATGCGATCAAGTTACTCTAATGGAGCAGTTGGCAATTTGTTGTCATGCTTACCTATGGGTAGGTGAATTTTCTTGCTTGTGTCTTAAACTATCAAGGCACAACTGTTCAGTAAAGTAATGGAGATCTGTTTAGATTTGTACCAATCATACATGCATGTAAAAAGTGTGTTTCAAGATCCTTTAATACAAGCAGCATTCACCAACTTATAAAAATTAATTTCAATGTAGTATAATGCTCCTTTTAAGACAAAAGTCAGCATATATCTACACAACTATAGCCCAAAAAATAATATCTAATTCAAATTCCAAGTATGAAAAACGTGATATCAAAAAAGTGGTGGCTAAGAGATGGCTCCAATCCAATTGACTTGTAAAGTAATATAATTGCAGCCATTTCTTGGCCACTACTTTTGATATCACAACTTTTCCGTACAGGACTATTTTTAAGGCTGCACACCCCCTATTTTACTGGCTTTACTTGGCTGTTTTGGGTAAGATATGTTTTACAGCAAACAAAATTTATTTACATAACTGAGTATTTTAATCTTCTGCAGCATAGTCAGTCATGTTCTTTGATGCTTAATGTAATGTGTAAGCTAACAATAGTAAAGGCAGTAAGCCACACAGTTGACATTTGGAACTTTTGGCTAGTAGTTAATTACATCCTGTGTCTATAAGTTAGTTGTAGTCTTTCAGACCTGTTTCTTTTGTTGTCATTGAGTATTTTTCTTCCCAACCCAGTGAAAAAGGGTCTGACTGTGTGAGACTGAGATTATGGAAAGCAATACAATTTTTGCATATGAAATTTATTTTACAACAAATAAATAATTGAATTAAATAGAAGCTTGTGTGTATTGATATAGTAGACAGGTACACAAACATTTGCATGCAATGCTTACTGTACACTGTTAAATTGGCTGCTGCTGTTGCTGCATCTCCATACTCATTAGTAACACTACACTCATAGTCTCCACTATCATTCTCCATCACGTTAGTGATCATTAGAGTGTCTCCAGTCTCTCCAGTAATGTTTGTTCCATTGTATCTCCACTGGTACATGAAGTTCTCCACTCCCACTCCACTCACTGTGGTAGTGAAGATGGCAGCACGTGTCACCTCTACACTCTGACTGGATGGTGTCACTGTTACATCTGGTAGACCTGTACCACCAATACAACATTCACACTACCACCTAACAACATCATCATAGTCATACCAGTAACTGTCAGTTTAGCACCATTTGATGAAGCATTTCCTCCTTCATTACTTGCCACACAAGTGTATGTGTTATCATCACATGATCTCACATCTGGGATCACCAGAGTATTGGTATTTATACCAGTCAGAAATGATCCTGATCCAACTGTCCACTGATATTTGACATTATAACCAGTAGCAGAACAAGTGAATGTAGCATTTTGTGTAAGATCAGCTTGTTGTGATTTTGGATGTATGATCATGTCAGGTGGTAGAACTTAAGAAATACAATATGCAGTATACAGAGAATTGAACCATTAATTTATATCAGTGTTTACTTTGCATTAATATGCAACTGTACAAAACTAGTTTTGTGAATGCAGTTACTGTAATATGCATTTGAACAAATGTTGCATAATAACTACCATGCATAAATTACATGCATCATAAAGATGAGTATTTACCTGTCCATGCATTTATGTATGTGTGTCTATTCACTATAAAAGTACATACAGTATATACTCTAATGAGCTTAGCTAATAGCTAGTACCAGCTACACACCATCCTGGATACATGAACATGCATGCAGTATCCCTGTGTAAAATTCTATTCAGGAATTTCCAAAAATAGGTTCTTCAGTGTTCTCTTATATTACTACATGTATGTTCCAGTGTTCACAACATTTCTGACCATAATGTTTACAACATTTCTTGTTTTCTTCTAGAGCTGACATGCTAACATACAGGAGGGCACAGCATGAAAGTTGTTGCAAGGCTATACATATAATGTAATTTCAGAGAGTGGTTAGAAGCTGTAGGATTTTTGAAATTTAAAATGGCTTAAACAATGCCAATCTACACTGTAACTATTCCCAAAGATTTTTTAAAACTTAAGTTTACAGGATATGGAGGGGGGGCATTGTCCCCTTAAAATCGTCTATTCTCTACATTGTGCATAACACTCTATTACAAGAATGGTTTGTATAATGATGGCATATTTGTTTCAGGTATGGTTACATAGCTTGCATACTACAATTTTTAAACTTAAAGCTAACTTCCATCATGTATAAATTTCAAACAAACTGGAAGTCTTTGCATAGTATTAGAGTGACTGGAGATATATTGTCACTGGCTTGGCCCACCTGACAAAGTTGCACAAATAATTATAAAATATATGTGCATCGTGTACTACAGTTGTGCATCTAGAGCTCACAATTGAGTCTGAAACTTGCCATTAAACCCCCAACCATTTTGAACCCATAGTTGGTGCTGACCTTCAGGTGCATACTCAAGGGGTCTCAGGAAACCCCTCTGGATTTTACACACTGCTTTTAAACATTGAGAAATTGAACTACAGGTTTTCAGATTCTGAAATCTGTCATGAAATGGGACATATTTTGAACATTTATCTTACTGTAGGTAAGTAATAGTTAGTAAGACTTGCAGCAGTATTGTTCTGACCAGTAATTTTGGTACAATAACTGAAACAGTCTAATAGAACAGCTACTTAGCTGTAGTGAAAACTCCTTCTTAAAATCCCCCTGACATTACTACCATTTGCCTTCTACCCCTTTGCAAGCATAAATCTAAAATGGCAGGACATTGTAGAAGCTGCTCCTTGTAATCCAGATAATCTGGATGGCCATGAATGACACCAACTTTAGTGAAAATTTTACTTGCATAGCTTCCAAAGATGGTGAGCTGCTACCATTAAAATATAAAATTCCAATTAACTATGAATGTAGATTGTGGCTAAAAGCACAATTAGATTTAGATATACGTACACACAATTATATACTCATAGAGAAATCGAAACTGTTATGGGAATCAATTTAGTACCTGCAACATCCAGTTCTGCACTCTTTATGTCATTTCCAGCAGAATTGATAGCCACACAACTGTACGTGGCACTGTGAAATGGTAAAGTATAACTGATGTACAGAGTACTGGATGACACACAGGCACCATCAAAAGCATATGATGAACAATGTTTATAATACGAGACTATAGTATTGGAATCATTCTTGACAACTTCATTTCGTAGCATCCAGTGGATCATTGGAGAAGGATACCCCTTTGCTGTACATGAGATGGAAATTGAATCAAAAACACTCACAGTTTGGTAAGACGGATTTATCTTGGTAACAACTGCAGGAACTATATATAGTAATTAACAAAACATAGTTAAAGACTTTTATACTTATTTGATACAGTTTATAAATAAATAGTATACTATAATGCTATAAGTTACTAGCAGTGGCATAGCTACCATTGAGGCAGCTGAGACAGAGATAGTTAGTACTGCAAAAAATTGAGATATTCATGTGCAAAATTCCTTCCAAAATTTTAACATAAAAATTATAGTATATAGCACAAAAGAAGTCAACTCAGTTATCCCAGTTGTCAGAGGCAATGGATCTCTACAGATTTGCCTGATTCACCTTGGATAGGTCAGAATGCATGAAAAAAGCACTATAGTGAGTTGGAATTGTACACAATGTGCTTTACAATGCTACACCAGATAAATTTAACTACAATTAATACCAATCATATACACAGTACACTTCCTGTAATGTTTTATCCACCCCAAAAAACCTTTGCTGTAAAAAAGACGCGTCCATGAAACTGCAAGTACTTGTAAAACAGCTCAGTAATTGTACAGAAAGACCTCATGAGAGTAAAAATAACTGGCAACTCAAAGAGCTGATATCTGGAGCGGCCAAGAATAAATCTTATCATACAACTAACTGCCATGCATTGGCTGTAAAATAGGTGCACCCATCAAAGTGAAAGTAACTGGCAACTGAAACAGCTGATATCTGAAGCAGCCAAGAATGAATGTTGATGTACAATCAATTGCAATTAACAATATATATATAAAAGGCGGCCAAATTACCAGTCAATTAGAGCTGAAAAAAATCAATTTAGTATGCAGCTACAGTGAATATAGAACACAGCTGAATGATAAAGGTTCAATGTTAAATTTTTGTTAATTGCAATTGATTGTATGTCAACATTCATTCTTGGCTGCTTCAGATATCAGCTGTTTCAGTTGCCAGTTACTTTCACTTTGATGGGTGCACCTATTTTACAGCCAATGCATGGCAGTTAGTTGTATGATAAGATTTATTCTTGGCCGCTCCAGATATCAGCTCTTTGAGTTGCCAGTTATTTTTACTCTCATGAGGTCTTTCTGCATAATTACTGAGCTGTTTTACAAGTACTTGTAGTTTTATGGACGCATTTTTTTACAGCAAAGGTGTTTTTGGGGTGGATATCACTCATTTTGTCAGTGATAGGCTTACTGAGGGAACAAGAAATTGGTACAAAGGCAGATGATATTTGGAAACGAGCAAGTAAAATGTATAATACTATCTTGGGATGCACCCGTTGATTACTTTCATCTTGTTTTACAGTGTTATAAAGGCATGGATAACTACTGACTGTTTTATTACACCAGAAGTATGAATTTGAATATACTGACTTTTCTATTAAAGTAGATCTATCTCTATAGAGTAGATCTATCTTTATAATGTGACATTCTTTTACTACAGTATTTACAATATCTCATGCATATCTGTGTGTGGTAAAAACTTCAGACACCTTATGTTCAAATGTTTGTATAATTGTCAAGTGCCTAATTATACAGTTCAAAGTTACTACACAGCTAGCTTTTGACTGTTCTATTAGAGTAGATTTATCTTTATTGTGACATTCAATACAGTATCTCACATCTGTAGTAAATCATACTTCTGGCATCTTATGCATGCTCAAAATTAAGCTAGCGCAATTAGCAAGTCATGGGTGTCTAAATAGTTCATGGTGTACTTATTTTGTGGTACTGGATTCACAATTACTAAAGGCTTGTGGATTTTCTAGGTCATGTATATTATAGAAGAAGTAGAGGCTGGAGGTAAAGCAATAAGGCATCAGATAATTCAGCAATAAAACTTAGCTATAGAGCTACCTCATGCACAGTACATGGATGTATATTGTAGGAACGTGATAACCAATTAAATCACACACACGTGATCCTACTTACAACCATTGCTATGAATACACTATGATTATAATTAGCCTATAATACAATACTAAGATTCTTCTACATCTCCCCCCAACAAGTGTTTGTGGGAGGGTACTGTCACAAACACTATAAGAAGTTAGTTCCAATCAGGGTCTTCAATAAGTCTTCTGGTAGGACTTTTAGTGCGGGAGGATCTGCGCAGAGGTGGCTGTGATGGCTCAGGTTCTCCTTGCGTTGTAAGTAGTGTTTTGTCTGGGATTGACAGTGGAACACGGCGACGATTGCGAACTAACACTCTGCCCCCTTTAGTCTTAATGTAGTAGTGACGTCGTGGGTTGATCTCAGTGATGATACCATAGATGTCCCAAGCTTTACTTTGGGGATTTTGGACAGCAACATGTGATCCAACGATGATGTCAGGCAGTGTGTGGGCATGTTGATTGTAGAATTTAGCAGATGATGCCAGATTATCTTGATGCTGTTGTTCTGCCATTGCAAGAGGACGTTGCCACTCTGGTGAAAAGGCACGATGGTGAGCTGGTAGAATGTCTTGCACTGGATGCCCAAATAGTTTTTGGCCAGGAGATAGCCCATCTTTTCTGCTGGGAGTGTTTCTGTACTGCAACAGAGCTCTGCAGAATTTTTCATAATGCAGTAATCTCCCTGTCCAGCAAGTGCGTAGTAGCTTCTTCATAGATTTGACTGTAGCTTCAACTTTCCCATTGCTCTGGGGGTAGCGGGGTGAAGAGACAACGTGATGAAAGCCCCATCGACTAGCAAAGTCATTGAATTGTTTTGAGGTAAACTGGGGACCACCATCTGACCATACGACATCTGGGATGGCTGTGCAGCAGAAGGATTGACGGATAGCTACGATTACTTGTTGAGATGTAGTACCATGGTCTAGAGATATCACAGCTGGCCAGTCTGCGAGACAGTCCACAATAACTAAGTATGTGTGCCCTGCATGTGAGCAGAGGTCTACAGCAATTTCTTGGAATGGTCTTGCTGGTTGTGGCTTTTGGATAATAGGCTCTTTAGGGTTGCTTGGAAGATGGTCTTGACATTGTTTAAAGGAGAGGATTACATTGTCAATATCATTCAGGCCAGTAAACTGAGAGGCGTGCTCTCTGCTTGGTTCTAATTGATCCTTGATGGGACTCATGAAGCTGAGTGAGAATTTCTGAGCGCAATTTGGTGGGTATGAGTAAGCAACACCCATATACTATTTAAGTTATCATCAATGGTAAGGTGATCCTGGACTGACCAGTACCTCTTACATGAGTCAGGCAATTGTGAACGGTGTGAGGGGAATCCCTCAGGGATAAACTGTCATAGTTGTTGATATTCGGGGTCTTCCTTGGCAGCCTTAAGCAACGTCTCAAGGTGAAGATTGGTTTGAGTAGAGGTGGTGAAGGCCCTAATCTCTGAGATTGACGGTTCTGGTTGATTGAAAGTGTCCACTTCAGCCAACATGTCACAGGGTGATGGTTCTGACACTGGGTGTCTGGACAATGTGTCAGGTGCATTGTTGTTGCTGCCTTTGAGCCATACAGCAGTGAAGTTGTAACCCATTACTCGAGTGTGTAGGCGTTGTAAACGGGGATTTTTGATTTCATCCAGCCTGTGGTTGTTCAAGATAGGAATTAGTGGGTTGTGGTCTGTAACAACTTGGAAGTGCTGCAGTCCAGCTAAGAATAGGTGACATCTCTGAATAGCCCAGCAGACTGCCAGCATTTCTAATTCTATGATGGAGTATCGAGACTCGGTGTCAGAGAGGAAGCGTGAACCGGCTTGTATGAGATTCCATTTACCATCAGGATTTTGCTGCTGTAATATGAAGCCTAAGCCATGGTGGCTGGCATCTGTGCATAGCTTAGTGGGTTTGTGCAAGTCAAAGAAAGATAGAATTGGTGCAACTGTGAGGTGTTTTTTTGCTGCTTGAAATGCTTGGTCATGAGTGGATGACCAAAGGAAGTCATTTTTTGTGCTCAGGAGGGGTCGGAGTGGAGTAAGCAATGGAGAGATAGTGTTAGTGGAAGCAGACAATTGGTTAGCTAGTCCGAAGAAGGATCGGAGATCAGTGCGGTTGTTTGGTGTGGGAAAACTGGATATAGCTTCAGTGATGGCCTTGTCAATCTGGTAGCCATCACTGGAGATGCGAAAGCCCGCAAAGGTAACAGTGCTCTGGGAGAAGTGGCACTTGTCTGAGTTGAGAGCAATCTGTTTGTTGACACATCTTTGAAGAAATGCTGACACGGGCAGCATGTTGTGTGGCATCGCTGTCATATATCAAGACACACGGTAGTGTGTCGTGCGGCCCAAGTAGCCGGCGCGCCACACCGTGAGTATATTTACAGGAAGAAAGTAAACGCAATTTTCACACCTTTGTAGCTCCGTGATTCCTTATCTTATTAAAACCAAAGTTGCTACAGAAATGCCGGCGAGGTAGGGGAGTCCACATACCAAATTTGAAGACAATCGCTCCAGCCATTTCTGAGATACGAGCGGCCAAAGTTTGGGTTTTTTTTCTTCGTTTTTTTCTTCTTCTACTTCTTTTCGCACACTTTACAAAATCCGAAATAAAACACGAATGCGTGCTTGGAGCGGGCTGAAATTTGGCACACTTAAAGGGCTCATTAAGGCGAATCTCAGTACCAAGTTTGGTAGGAATCCGATGAACATTCACGGAGTTATGACCGATTATCTGCGTAAAATAAGGTCGAAGGTCTGTCACGCCCACAGGGTAAACCGCTTGAAGGAATCAGCTGAAAATTGCTATGTAGATGGAGTAACTATCGTAGGAGTGCCTTTTTGTGGTTTGAAAGGAATCCAGTTAAAGGCCATCGAGATATGACACAAAACCCAACCCATGTCACAATTACGCGATCGACTTTTATGAATAAAAAAACTATTAGTTTTCACGCCTACCAGCCAAACTGCTTAGAACGGTGAGCTGAAAATCGGTGTGTAGCTGGAATAATTATCATAGAAAGTCCTTGCAGTAGTACAGAAGAATCGGATTACAAACCACTGAGTTATGATTCCAATGCCAACTACGTGCAGCATATGCGAGATCGAGATACTCTAATAGAACAGTCACCCTAATAAAGCATTCAGCTACGTTTATAACTTACTCCATTATAGAATTTCTTTGGCATTGCAAGTTATTCTGTAGGGAGTTCAGCTACAAACAGTTAATCTTATAGACAATTCAGCTACAAGCAAGTCATCCTGTACAGAGTTCAGCTACAAATATGTTGCTGTAGAAATTCAGAACATATAAGTCACACTGAAGAGAATTCAACTATAAACAAGTCACCTTGTAGAGAGTTCAGCTACAACAAGTCACTCTGTAGAGAATTCAGTCACAAACAAGTCACTGCGTAAAGGGTTCAGCTACAAAAAAAGCTACCTAGTAGAGAGTTCATCTACGTAGATCAGCTACAAACAAGTTACTTTATGCAATGTTCAGCTACAAGTAAGTCACTCTGTAGAGAGTTCAGCTACAAACAAGTCACTCTGTAGTACAAACAAGTCACCGTGGAGAGAGAGTTCAGCAACCAATCAAAAAACCACCATGTAAAAGAGTTCAGCTATACAAACAAGATATAACTCTATAGAGAGATCAGGTAGAAACTTAACAGATCACACTGTAGAGAGTTCAGCTAGAAACAAGTCATCCAGACTGAGTAGAGAGATCAACTAGAAAACATCACCTTGTAGAGAGTTCAAATCACCCTGCAGATAGTTCAGCTACAAACAAATCACCCTATAGAGAGATCAGCTAGAAGAAGTCACCTTGTAAAGAGTTTAGCTACAAAGAAACTACCATATAGAGAATTCAGCTATGAACAGATCATTCTGTTGAGAGTTCAGCTAGAAACAAGTCATCCTGTAGAGAGATCAACTAGAAGAAGTTACCTTGTAGAGAGTTCAGCTACAAAGAAACAACCATGTAGAAAGTTCAACTGCAAACAAATCAAACTGTACAGAGTTCAGCTACAAACAAATCACCCTGTAGAGAGATCAGCTAGAAACAAGTCACTCTGTAGAGAAATCAACTAGAAGAAGTTACCTTGTAGAGAGTTCAGCTGCAAACAAACCATCATGTAGAAAGTTCAGCTGCAAACGAATCACCCTGAAGAGAGTTCAGCTACGAGAAAACCACCCTATAGAGAGTTCAGCTAGAAGAAGTCACCTTGTAGAGAATTCAGCTGCAAAGAAACCACCATGTAGATAGTTCAGCTGTAAACAAATCATCCTGTAGAGAGTTCAGCTACGAACAGATCACCCAGTAGAGTTCAGCTAGAAACAAGTCACCCTACAGAGAGATCAGCTAGAAACAAGTCATCCTGTAGAGAGACCAGCTAGAACAAGTCACTTTGTATGTAGAAAGTTCAGCTACAAAAAAAATCACCCTGTAGAGAGGTCAGCTACAAACAAATCTCCCTGTATAGAGATCAGCTAGAAGAAGTTACCTTGTAGAGAGTTCAGCTACAAAGAAACCATCATGTAGAGAGTTCAGCTGCAAAAAAATCACCTGTAGAGAGTACAGCTACAAACAAATCACCCTCTAGAAAGATCAGCTAAAAGAAGTCACCCTGTAGAGAGTTCAGTTACAAATAAACCACCATGTAGAGAGTTCAACTACAAACTAGTGACCTTGTAGAGACATCAGTTACCTTGTAGAGAGTTCAGCTACAAAGAAACCATCATGTAGAGAGTTCAGCTGCAAACAAATCACCTGTAGAGAGTTCAGCTACAAACAAATCTCTCTGTAGAAAGGTCAGCTAGAAGAAGTTTCGTTCAGCTACAAACAAATCATCCTGTAGAAAGATCAGCTAGAAGATGTTACCTTGTGGAGAGTTCAGCTACAAAGAAACCATCATGTAGAGAGTTCAGTTTCAAACAAATCACCTGTAGAAAGTTCAGCTACAAACAAATCTCTCTGTAGAGAGATCAGATCAGCTAGAAGAAATTACCTTGTAGAGAGTTCAGCTACAAAGAAACCATCATGTAGAGAGTTCAGCTGCAAACAAATCACCTGTAGAGAGTACAGCTACAAACAAATCACCCTCTAGAAAGATCAGCTAAAAGAAGTCACCCTGCAGATAGTTCAGCTACAAACAAATCACCCTATAGAGAGATCAGCTAGAAGAAGTCACCTTGTAAAGAGTTTAGCTACAAAGAAACTACCATATAGAGAATTCAGCTATGAACAGATCATTCTGTTGAGAGTTCAGCTAGAAACAAGTCATCCTGTAGAGAGATCAACTAGAAGAAATTACCTTGTAGAGAGTTCAGCTACAAAGAAACAACCATGTAGAAAGTTCAACTGCAAACAAATCAAACTGTACAGAGTTCAGCTACAAACAAATCACCCTGTAGAGAGATCAGCTAGAAACAAGTCACCCTGTAGAGAAATCAACTAGAAGAAGTTACCTTGTAGAGAGTTCAGCTGCAAACAAACCATCATGCAGAGACTTCAGCTGCAAACAAATCACCCTGTAGAGAGTTCAGCTACGAAACGATCACCCTGTAGAAAGTTCAGCTAGAAACAAGTCATCCTGTAGAGAGATCAGCTAGAAGAAGCTACCTTGTAGAGAGTTAAGCTACAAAGAAACCACCATGTAGAGAGTTCAGCTGCAAACAAATCGAATTGTAGAGAGTTTAGCTACCAACAAATCACCATGTACAGAGTTCAGCTAGAAACAAGTTATCCTGTAAAGAGATAAGCTAGAAGAGGTTACCTTGCAGAGTGTTCAGTTATGAACAAACCATCATGTAGAAAGTTCAGCTGCAAACGAATCACCCTGAAGAGAGTTCAGCTATGAGAAGATCACCCTATAGAGAGTTCAGCTAGAAGAAGTCACCTTGTAGAGAATTCAGCTGCAAAGAAACCATCATGTAGAGAGTTCAGCTGCAAACAAATCACCTGTAGAGAGTACAGCTACAAACAAATCACCCTCTAGAAAGATCAGCTAAAAGAAGTCACCCTGTAGAGAGTTCAGTTACAAATAAACCACCATGTAGAGAGTTCAGCTACAAACTAGTGACCTTGTAGAGACATCAGTTACCTTGTAGAGAGTTCAGCTACAAAGAAACCATCATGTAGAGAGTTCAGCTGCAAACAAATCACCTGTAGAGAGTTCAGCTACAAACAAATCTCCCTGTAGAAAGGTCAGCTAGAAGAAGTTTCGTTCAGCTACAAACAAATCACCCTGTAGAAAGATCAGCTAGAAGATGTTACCTTGTGGAGAGTTCAGCTACAAAGAAACTATCATGTAGAGAGTTCAGCTTCAAACAAATCACCTGTAGAGAGTTCAGCTACAAACAAATCTCTCTGTAGAGAGATCAGATCAGCTAGAAGAAATTACCTTGTAGAGAGTTCAGCTACAAAGAAACCATCATGTAGAGAGTTCAGCTGCAAACAAATCACCTGTAGAGAGTTCAGCTACAAACAAATCTCCCTGTAGAAAGGTCAGCTAGAAGAAGTCACCTTGTAGAGAGTTCAGCTACAAAGAACCATCATGTAGAGAGTTCAGCTGCAAACAAATCACCTGTATAGAGTTCAGCTACAAACAAATCTCCCTGTAGAGAGATCAGCTAGAAGAAGTTACCTTGTAGAGAGTTTAGCTACAAAGAAACCATCATGTAAAGAGTTCAGCTGCAAACAAATCACCTGTATAGAGTTCAGCTACAAACAAATCTCTCTGTAGAGAGATCAGCTAGAAGAAGTTACCTTGTAGAGAGTTCAGCTACAAAGAAACCATCATGTAAAGAGTTCAGCTGCAAACAAATCACCTGTATAGAGTTCAGCTACAAACAAATCTCCCTGTAGAGAGATCAGCTAGAAGAAGTTTCCTTGTAGAGAGTTCAGCTACAAACAAATCACCCTGTAGAAAGATCAGCTAGAAGAAGTTACCTTGTGGAGAGTTCAGCTACAAAGAAACCATCATGTAGAGAGTTCAGCTGCAAACAAATCACCTGTAGAGAGTTCAGCTACAAACAAATCTCTCTGTAGAGAGATCAGCTAGAAGAAGTTACCTTGTGGAGAGTTCAGCTACAAAGAAACCATCATGTAGAGAGTTAAGGTGCAAACAAATTACCTGTAGAGAGTTCAGCTACAAACAAATCTCTCTGTAGAGAGATCAGCTAGAAGAAGTTTCCTTGTAGAGAGTTCAGCTACAAACAAATCACCCTGTAGAAAGATCAGCTAGAAGAAGTTACCTTGTGGAGAGTTCAGCTACAAAGAAACCATCATGTAGAGAGTTAAGGTGCAAACAAATTACCTGTAGAGAATTCAGTTACAAACAAATCTCTCTGTAGAGAGATCAGCTAGAAGAAGGTTCCTTGTAGAGAGTTCAGCTACAAACAAATCACCCTGTAGAAAGATCAGCTAGAAGAAGTTACCTTGTGGAGAGTTCAGCTACAAAGAAACCATCATGTAGAGAGTTCAGCTGCAAACAAACCACTTGTACAGAGTTCAGCTACAAACAAATCTCTCTGTAGAGAGATCAGCTAGAAGAAGTTACCTTGTAGAGAGTTCAACTACAAAGAAACCATCATGTAAAGAGTTCAGCTGCAAACAAATCACCTGTAGAGAGTTCAGCTACAAACAAATCTCCCTGTAGAAAGGTCAGCTAGAAGAAGTCACCTTGTAGAGAGTTCAGCTACAAAGAACCATTATGTAGAGAGTTCAGCTGCAAACAAATCACCTGTATAGAGTTCAGCTACAAACAAATCTCCCTGTAGAGAGATCAGCTAGAAGAAGTTTCCTTGTAGAGAGTTCAGCTACAAACAAATCACCCTGTAGAAAGATCAGCTAGAAGAAGTTACCTTGTGGAGAGTTCAGCTACAAAGAAACCATCATGTAGAGAGTTCAGCTGCAAACAAATCACCTGTAGAGAGTTCAGTTACAAACACATCTCCCTGTAGAGAGATCAGCTAAAAGAAGTTTCCTTGTAGAGAGTTCAGCTACAACAAATCACCCTGTAGAAAGATCAGCTAGAAGAAGTTACCTTGTGGAGAGTTCAGCTACAAAGAAACCATCATGTAGAGTGGTCAGCTGTAAACAAATCACCTGTAGAGAGTTCAGCTACAAACAAATCTCCCTGTAGAGAGATCAGCTAGAAGAAATTACCTTGTAGAGAGTTCAGTTACAAAGAAACCACCATGTAGAGAGTTCAGCTGCAAAGAAATCACCTTGTAGAAAATTCAGCCACAAACAAATTGTCCTGTAGAAAGATCAGTTAGAAGAAGTTACCTTGTAGAGAGTTGAGCTACAAAGAAACCATTCTGTAAAGAGCTAAGCTGCAAACAAATCACCTGCACAGAATTCAGCTACAAACAAACCACCCTGTAGAGAGATCAGCTAGAAGAAGTTACTTGTATATTGTTCAGCTACAAACAATTCACCCTGTAGAGAGAGCAGCAAGAAGAAGTCACTTTGTAGAGTGTTCAGTTACAAAGAAACCTCCATGGAGAGTTCTGTAATAAATATATGTATTATATATAAATAATTTGTACATTTACTGATAAAATCAGAAATATTTAAAGTACATCTGCTTCATCTTTTCTTCTTCCTGTGGAAAAGAAAAAAAGACAGGTTAAAAAAGTGCGGTCATAGGCCGGCTTTGGGGTATACAAATACAAAAAGAAGTGAAATCTAATCCAAAACAGCCAGCTGTAAAAAAAGTGTGTGGCCCTCAAAAAGGCTATGGTGAAAAAAGATGTGAAATCCAAGGTGGCGGCCAAGAAATGGCTGTGATGGTAGGTTAATGGTAAAAATTTTAATAACGGCAATTTAGATGAATTTTTTGCCAAGACCAGCACAAAAATTCACCTGAATTGTTATTATTAAAATTTTTACCATTAACCTACCATCACAGCCATTTCTTGGCCGCCACCTTGGATTTCACATCTTTTTTCACCATAGCCTTTTTGAGGGCCGCACACTTTTTTTACAGCTGGCTGTTTTGGATTAGATAACAATATCATCAACAATTCTTCGAAATCCACTAAGTCCTGTGAACGCTTCTGCCATGCGTCGATCATAATGTTCAGAGATTGATGATATACCGTAAGGGGCCTGAAGGTATTTGAACCTACCAAACGGAGTTATGAAGGTTGTCAAAAGTTGGCTTTGTGCATCTAATGAACACTGATGGTATCCCTTTCTAGCATCTAAGACTGTAAAGAATTTCGCATTGCTTGCAGCCATGTCTGCTACAGCCTCTGCTGGGGAGCATGACTGGTATCTTTCTCGTCTTACAAAGTGGTTCAAATGGGACAAGTCCACACACATATGAATAGAGTCACTGTTTTTTTTGGGGGTAACTACAATGGGGGCACACCAATCTGTCGGTTCAGTAACAGGGGCAATGATGTGCTGTTCCTGTAACAATTCTAGTTCTGCAGCTAACTTATCATGATATGCGAAGGGTATAGATTGGGGAGATGTCAAATAAAATGGTTTGGCATCACTTGTCAAGTGGATGTGGAATTGCTCACCATCCATAGCTCTAATAATGCCATCAAATACTCTGGGGAATTCATTAATTATGGAGTCTTTGGTGAGCATGGAAGTGCCTACATCAGTGGAGATGATGTTGATAGGTGATTCATCAAGGGTTGTGGTACAGATAGCTTTAGTGGAAGCCGATGGGTGTGGATAACAGTCTGGTAGTATACCGAGGTTCTTGCAGGCTTTCCATGATATAAGGATTCCGCAAACATTTGGATAAATGTGTAGGTCATCGGAGGATTCTGTGTTACTGAGTTTAAGGCAGATGGGCAGTTTTCCCACAGGGTGAATTTCCGTACCATTAGCAGCTTTGGGGACCGTGGTGGATGGCAGGAGGTTATCAATGTGTTCATTCAGATGAGCTAGTATTTCTTCACCAGCTGCAGAGATGTCTGCCCCTGAGTCTGGCAAAACGGTAGCGGCTGTAGCTCCATTAAGCTATTGAGAGTAATCTTGGGGGCGGGGTCAGTGGCAGTCACGTGACGGATGGTGGAAAGGAGTGACAGGGCGTTGGCACCAACTGGTGTTGGTGTGGTATCTGGTTGTGGCAGTTTGCTACGGCATACCTTAGCAAAATGACCCAATTTGCCACAAATGTTACAAGACAGGCCAAAGGCAGGGCACCGTGAACGTCCTCCAAAGTGAGGCTTGTTACCACATCCTGAACAGGTAGGTGGGTGACTGGAGGTTGCCTGGCTGAGTGGCTTCCTGTGGGATGGCGGTGGGTTTTTTAACGCTGCAACTGAGTCATGGTATCTGCTAGACATGCTTGCCTGCTGTCTCTTAGCTGCTTCTTGGTCTTGGCATACCTGCATAGCCCTGTCAAGGGTCAGGTCTTTCTCCTGCAAGAGATCTTCAACTGTGTCCCCGTCGAGGATACCTTCAATGATTTGATCGCGTATGTTCTTGCGTGTACAATCGTTCGAACAAACGTTACATGTCTTGACCAGTTCGAGAAGCGCTAATACGAAGTAATCGAAGGTCTCTCCAGGCTGTTGACTACGTCTACGAAAGTTTCTACGCTCTACTGACTCATTAATGTGGCCATCTATATATTTTTTGATGGCGCTTATGATTGCTGCAATGTCTGCTTTCTCAGTATCAGAAAGGCCGAGATTTTGAACAATGGAGAGAGAGTTTCTCTGGAAAAACACAGGCTTAGCGCTTGGACTTTATTATCTGCACTTTCTTCTGACAGTCCCAAAAGACTCATGTACGATTCCCACTGAGCTTGCCATGTAGCAAAGTCTGAACCGCGGTCTATTTGTATGTCTAACTTAGGTAAATCATCTTGTCTGAACACATAGGGCATTCTTGGTGGTTGGGTGAACTTGGCAGATTGGTGCTAAGTGGAGAGAGAAAAATGGCGGAAGGAACAGTCACAATGTATGACAAAGTATCACCTTCTGTGGTGCCTCTAACCGGCACCAGGGAACCAGTTGAGTGGTTACAATAACCCAGTAGTGAGTTTGAAGGACGATGACGACGGTTGCGTTGACGGCTACACGAGTCTGAAAACTGCTCGCAGCGCCATGTAGGAACGTGATAACCAATTAAATCACACACACGTGATCCTACTTACAACCATTGTTATGAATACACTATGATTATAATTAGCCTATAATACAATACTAAGATATTCCTACATATATATCGAGCATACAAATGTAATAATATAGATCGCATGGATACACAACTTGAACCATAGGTAAAATAATATTTATTTTTACTAAAGAGAGTCCTTAATTAATTAATTAATTGTTATTTTCATAAAATCATTTGCGGTCACAGCTTCAGGATTGGAGAATTGAATTCTATAGATTCTAGTTATTGGTTATTAAGTGTGTATTAGAGTGTGATGTTGTGATGTCTTGCCAGGTACATGTCCATCAAACACTAATAAGGATACTGTAGCTGCACATACATATGAAACAAAAAATTAACTGATTATTGCTATCCAAATTACTTGAAAAATGTGGCGGGCATGAATAACGGTCTGCTAGCATAAGCTCCAGCTGTCATTTATAAGTGCATACACTATCAAGTATAGTTTATGCCACAAAATGTTTCTCTGAAAATAATTGTAAACACATGTGCCTAATAACCAGAATCTATGAAACTTGTATGTTTTAACTTTTGGTATGCATGCACAATTCATGCACAATTCATGCACAGTCACTGCAACAGTACTAGCAATAATAAAGTTATATGGTCATTACTACTTACTGTTCACTGTTAACTGTCCTGAGCTAGTAGCCCTACCAGCTATATTGGTAGCATGACATGTATACCTTCCTACATCCAACAATGAGACATTTAAAATTATCAGTGTGCTTTGTGTGCCAGTAGTAGATATTGGTGAGGATATAAAGTATTTTGAAAAGTTGGTAGTGTTCACTTTGGTGTCATTGAAGTACCAGTCAATAAAGGGGACTGGTTCACCAGTAGCTTGACATGAGAATAAAGCTGTTCCTCCATTTTTATATGCATGATTCACCAGTCTTAAGCTGATAACTACAAAAGTGTAAAATCAAAATTAATGATACTTCAAATCTCATATATTACAATAATATGTATGGTGAGAAAAATATGCCCACACACTGATGTAACAGTTACAGTATATAAAATGCAAATCAAAGGTTTTTCTATTCAAACTAAATTAGCCAGTTGACTCAGGAGCTTGATTTTCAAACCAGTATTTCTGCAAGTATGTATATTATAAGTTTAAGAGTATTTTTGGTAAGATTTAGTGGGTACTGTAACAGTATATGTAGTTTTGAAACTAGAAATTGCAATGAATGTTAAATACTGCATTAACTCAGCTATTTTATAGCACAACACATATATACTTGGTATCTAAACTGGTTAGATACACACGACAAAACTTTCTGTCATGTGTGTCACATGCTATAATGGATTCCAGTCACAACAGCCATCAGAAATCATTGCTAGTGTGTAAGTTGCTAGAAAGCATTGCCATCATAAAGAAGACCATATTCATCTAGGAAGCTTACCAATGAGTTATTTTTGCACTAATTTGATCAGGAAGCCACCATTCCTGACAGTGACTAGAGTTGCCTGAACCATAATCTAAATCAGTTATTGCACAAATCCAGGTATCTGTGCTATTTAGAGACCCGAGAAATGGCACCGAGGGCAAATAACACAGATAGCTGGATTTGTGCAATGAAACTTATACATATCTACAATTGAATATACCTGGCATAGTAGTTGTGATAAGTTGTACAGCAACAGTATTAATAGTGCTTGATAAATCTTCTCCAATTCCACAAGTGTATATTCCATTGTAAGAGCTGTTTATTAAAGGGAGTTCTAGTACAGCCACATATTGTCTATATGAGGAATAGGGGATATAGTGGTGTTTTTCATCACTAACAACATTTCCATTTTGGAAAAACCATTTTTGTCTTCTGTATATTCTCTGTCCATTCTGATCAAAGCAAGAGCATCTAACTCGAGCACCCCGCACAATATAAATTATTTTGTCTCCATCGGTGGAAGTAGTTGGTGTAGCAGTTAATCTATTTCCATCTACTGAACACTGTTGACTGGATGTATCAGCCTCTGCAAAAAGGTGTTGTAAGTAAATATTTCACAGAACTCTCACAGCTCCTCAGTGAGATAGAATTTGTGATGATCAATACAAAGTACAGCAGTGTTAACGTTAGGAACAATATATAATCACAAGTATGTATGTATTTTCAGTCTTTAAATTAACATTTAAAATCAAGCCTCATCCAAAGTATAAATATGTACAAGTGTAAGAAAAATAGGAATTGTAAACTAGAGTAAGTACCTCAATAAGAAGTACCGAAACAAGCTGGATTGGAGTAGTACGTAAATCAATACTGTCATGTTGTCAGGTTTTGAGTGATAATATATTCTGTGCCATGTTCATACCTTGCTCGTTCCTACTAACATCTGTATGACATAAGCAAATAGTTAGCTATGTACAGCTCACACTTTAAAATAACCATGCAAGAATTTCCATGGATAGCTGAAATTATGCATACATGGAAAGTTTGGTAATTATCAGTTCTTGTCAAACCTCAACCCTAAGTTACTTTTCAGATCTCATCTTTTTTATCCCCTTCATAGGCCCAAGGATGTAATTAAGATAAGCATATCAGTGGTGGATACAGGGGGGTTGCAATGGTTTCAGCTGAAACCCCAACTATATAAGGCGCATGCCCGAGATCAGTTTACGGAGTGGGCACAGGTGGGTGAAACTACCTAGTTTGTACACTAGCAGCCAGGTGCGCAATCCACATTCACTATAATAATAGCTAAACACGTAGGTGATTCTAAAGGGGGTGCTGAAAAATAAGTTTTGAAAAATCTTGGAGAAAAGTTGCAGCATAGATTAGCAGTTATTTTCATGTTTTTAATATAAATTTTAGGCTGGTTTTAAGCCTTCAAATTGAAAAAAATCCTTCAGTTTCTGGGGGTTGCATCCCCAGACCCCCTGAATTTCTACTTTATATTACAGCCATAAAACAATAGCCATGCTGTGCCCTACTTGGCCCCTCCTGTAGGTCAGGTTTAGAATCACCACTGCTCCTCTTGCAGTCAAAATCTGAGACTTCGTCTTTCTCCTTCAATTTTTGCTGCCAAATTAGGTCACGTCAATGATCATGTGCATGCATTGGTTATAGATTACAGCTCTTTCTGGCATGTGTCGTAATATTAACTGCTTGACCTGGGTTAAACTTGCAATTAAGTATAATACGTATATATGTAAGTACTACACTCACTGAGTTCAATGATAGCCATAATACTAGGAGGAAATGAAGTTCCAATTCCACAAGTGTATGTGCCAGCAAAAGGGTAATTAAACGTTGGAATAACTAACACTGAAGACATCTCTTTGTAGCCTTGTGTTATGTAAGGCTTGACATTTGAGGTATAATAGTAATCATAAAGTCTACTGCCATTAGGAAAAAACCACCAGACGTTATCATCATGCCCTCCATTACAACTACAGTTTATTGTCACATTCTTCATGTCATTAGGCAGTGTACCACCAGTAGACATCAGGGTTGTAGGGTTTATAGGAATAATCTCACAACTGCCTAAAGATGATGATGAATTTAAAATATGTATGTACATGTGAACACATACAAACAATTATACAATTGCATATATGCTAAAGTTTTACAGCTAGTGATACATGTGCTCAGTAATATCAAGAATAAATTAGAGAAGACAGTACACATGGTAGTAGTTCATTAAATATGAATACATAATTTACTCAGGTGGAACACAACAAAAGTAATACAAGTAACAGGTAAAAACGAAGTTTTTAATAAGCACAATATTGATTGCTTGAATTGTTATATAATTTGCAATTCTAATTTGCAGGCTTATTTTGGTCTTTGTATATATTCCATGTAAGATTCTTAAGACTTATTCTTAAGAGATTATTGAATAATGGATAACCTTCACATGTACAGTTTCCTGTAGCTATGTCAAATGCACAAAGTCTTGCCACTCTGTTAGTTCCATCAAACACCAAACCATTTTGATATCTATTATTACAATAATAAGTGTCGATGCTTGCTAATGACGAGGAGTGTACACACCGTGACCTACACAAAGTGAAAGACATTGTTAGTAGATTTATGATATATATATATACGTACATATACTTACCCTTGATCAGCAAAATTTATTATTTTGTGCAAGCCACAATTATTTTCATTTATTTTAATGTGGCTAATGAAGGATGAATGATGTGGAAATGATTTTAATGACCAATTTATGTTCAGTTGAAAAAGTGGATTAGTAGCTGCTGCAGGCTCTTTGAATACAAACTGCATCTTTGTATTGAACCTTGCTGTGTAACACAAAGGTAAACTATATTTCTCAATACAGATATGAAACTTACAATGCAATTCAGCATTACATTTCCAGCTGCCATTTCTTCCAGTCTTATAGCATAATGATGGAGGTGGAAATCGACCAAGCCTTTTATCACAATGCACCAGGGAGCCAAAGGTGATTTCAACACCAGTAAACATACTGCAAGTGCATTAAAATAAACAAGTATAAGGAATTTTAAGTTATGCCTGCATCTAATATGCTGGCATAATTTTTAGAATAATAGGTCACCAATTTTGTGAGTAGGATGGTTATAGGCATAATTATGACTGGATTTTGGAAAATCACCCTTATGGTCGTATTGTTGATTCAGAGAAAAAAGTATTTTAATAATTTAATCACCAGCCTTGGCAGCTACATGTATAGATGTTTCACCAAAGATGGAGCAATTCACAACCTTTAAGAACACCTCATGGCCAAGGTAATCCCTGTAGAGTTTTCTACCATTTTAGATAGGTTTTTTCACCTGTGTTGCTGTATCAAGAGTCCTGCGGAGGGTGGGCAAGAGATAGACTACAAAATGGACAAGGAAGGCACCAGACCCACAAAACAACCCGTCAGGGGCAGGAAATAGACTGAAATCTCACAAAACAGACATACATCACACATTCAGCTCTCTGCTCATCTGTCCAGAGTGTATGAACCCCCCTAAGTACTTCCCTGTTGTTCACAGACCTGTACAGACGTCTGGCGTGGTTATACAGGCCGCCAGAAACAGCCCACCAAAATCAGACCCGACAAGTTAAAGGCGAGTTTGATATGGAAATCATTAGCCTGATATTGCAGCAACTTCATGCTGGTGATATCTCATCTTTGGCTCTTGTGCCCATATGGTTGATTTTACTAAATCCGGTCACAATTTTAGAATTATCGGATGTTCTCAGGAATAATCAGTGGAAGTAAAGGGTGTGTCTATTCTTGATTAGCTAGTAGAAAGAGTTAAGTTACTAAGAATGATATATAGCTGGCATTATTATCAGAGTGCTTGCTGAAAAGTCTCTAAAAGATCAATATACTCTAGAATGCTCAAATATTCTAATAGAGCAGTCAGATCGTTTCATGTTAACAATCTGCAGCCAGCATCAGGGATGTACCTGAGCTATTCTGAAACTTGTGCATCTTATACCAGTGTATCTTCTTCAAGTCTTTGAACACATTGATATTATTATTATTCTGTCTGTCTCTCTGTGAATGCTATCCCACTAGGGACCTGTGAGAAGGGTAAAGCCTGTGAATACAGGGAGTCATAAACATGTAACTAAAACGTTGAAGAATGCTAGACCCAGCGGTGACTTGATCCCCAGCAACATGCATTATCTACCTAACTTAGCATGTAGCTTTTTTAAAGTTAATACACTAATAGTATTATTGAAAACACTCAGATTATTACTGCAGATATTCTAAGTCTGCAGATACTCTAAGTCTGTTGTAACTATTTATGGCTAGAAAAATACTTCATTTATGGCTATTAATTAATTCTGGCAAAACTGCTTATAGCAGCATCTTGAAAACTAAGCGACTAGCCATAGAATCTAAATGAGCATTATTATGGAATAATAGGATAGATATATATACAAGAATAAAAAAAGAATAATAGGGGAGTTTTTTGGGGAAAATCTGGAAAGTAAAATGTTGAGCATAATAGGCTCAGGCCTTCAATTAGGGATCGTAGAAAAAGTAGGGAAACAAGGGAGGTCACCTACACCTGCAGATATACTAGTGAGCATTTACCCTGTATTAGGGATTAAATGTTCACTAGTATATCTTCAGGTGTAGGCGACCTCCCTTGTTTCCCTACTTTTTCTATGATCTCTAATCAACTGAAAATTCTTAATTTTTTCTTATATTTGTTTGTTTACTTTTTTTGTAACATTATTACGACTGGTGTACTACATCAAAAGAAAGGATGGCACCAGAGTTAATGTTTTCATCTGAATACACGTCCCAGCTATCAATTACTGACTCTAAGGTGAAGTGGCCATTATGCTTCGCTATCAGCTTTGTTCAGCCCATTATGGCACAGCATTAAAAATGAAGAAGCACCCTGTGATAAATCCAGTCACCATAGAAAATGTATATGGAAGCCATGCATCGTGCTACCACGAATCAACACCTTGGGCTATCTGTAAAAAGAAATAAGACACAAAGGTAAGTCCATGATGCATGCATTGTACGTACTGAGGTATGCCAGAAGGCACATCTCGAGACAAAGCGATGTCGAACAGTGAGTAAATCAAGCCTGTAGCCCTAGCTGTTATCAAGTTACGCTTGCCTGAAGGTGTGCAGGCAGGCAGGCAGGCAGGCAGGCAGGCAGGCAGGCAGGCAGGCAGGCAGGCAGGCAGGCAGGCAGGCAGGCAGGCAGGCAGGCAGGCAGGCAGGCAGGCAGGCAGGCAGGCAGGCAGGCAGGCAGGCAGGCAGGCAGGCAGGCAGGCAGGCAGGCAGGCAGGCAGGCAGGCAGGCAGGCAGGCAGGCAGTTAGTCAGTAGAAAATTCCATTGAATAAAATTTAAAAAAAATTCGTAACAATCTATTGACTGAAGGCACTTTGGGCTTGGTTATACATAACCAATACTGCCAAGGCACTAGGATGGTATTATGAAGCTGGTTTTTTGGGTGATATTTTTGGCCAGAAAACCCAAACTTCCTGCTATCATACTGTATGATGGTACACAGAGATGTGATATGCATGACTCTTATCAAGAGTTCATAATATATATATATTTAGGAGAGTATCCAACGCCTGTATTACCCCTTCAAAATGCACTGCGTAATAATTGTGCAACATTGTGTAACATATCTGTATAATTTCAGTAAACTCCAACACATGGCTTTGCCATGAAAGACTTGTTGATGGGCGTTGATATACCAAAGCGAAGGCCTGCAAGCACTTCAAGGCCCTTATAGTTCGCAAGTTAGCACGTTTGGTGATGATGACTATTGCATAACATTATTATGCAGTAGGTTTTGAAGGGGCAATACAGCATTGGATACTCTCCTAAATAATATTAAGAACTCTTGCTCTTATTTAGTAAGTCATTATAAGAAGTACTGAACTCATAGATACATACTTCATGCTAATTATCTGTAAAAATAAGAATTATCAATTTTGTTTTTGAACTTTTCCATTTTTGTTTTGCAGTTTTTATTCTTATGTGTTAATGTCTCATCTTTGTACTATATGACTGCATGTATGTCTCATTTTTGTACTATGTAACTGTTTGTACCACTCCTACAAGGAAGAACAGCTTAAGCCGATTGCATCGAGTTTAAACAATAAATCAAATCAAATCAACGTTGCAATAAAGCCTTATGTAATCTTGTTACTGCTGAACAATCTATTGTCTTACTTATCAGATGAAGCCAGGACTCTTGTGAGATACTTTACTAGTAGTAAAAAGAAAATAAAACCCAGTGGTGCAGCCAAGGGTGGGCCTGGCCTGCGTGGGCACGTGCCTACCCAAATTTTCATAGGACAGTGGCACCCACTCTCTATTGCTACTACGAACAAGAAACAAGTAGTGCATACCTTGGCAGCACCATATGTTTGGTGTAAATCAGCAGCTGATATTGAAATAAGTTCAATAATTACATCACGGGATCCAAGTAGTTTTGATCCTTTCTGTTTAATGATTTAATGCACAGCATGACGTGATTCAAATTTTAGGTGGGGAAGAAAGGAACACGAGGAACGAGATCCAGTCTATTTTTCATGACAGGAAACAGCATGGATTCTGCATGCTGCTTAATAACCAAAAGCGATAGATGAAAATTAGATTCTCTGGTGTTAGACAAGTCGGTTGGAGATGAAAGATTCAGTTATGACTGCATTAAGCCATACGACTATCTTAAGAGTCAGGCTGGAGTATAAAGAGTTGTGTACAAGTACAGGAGAGGAAGTGTAGGTAGTTTTATTTCTAACTTCAATCATATCATTCATGCAGTAGTATTAGACTAATGAAATAAGCTGTAGGAACAGCAGAGTAGTGTATTATTAGCTAGCAAGATACATATATGCACTTTCGAAACAGTTTTTAAACCAAATGTATGTAGACTGCACTAAGGAAGGACTCGTATTTTGTGCTGGTTGCATGGGGTGAGACATGTGGGTGAGTATGCCCACCCTACAATACTACTATTGTGATACATTGTGACTGATTGCTTCATTGTTTTACTAGAGTACGAATGTAATAAATGATGGGTTTGTTTTCATCACTAGTTTAAGCAATAAAGTTGCTGGAAGTAATCATCCATTAGCTGCAGAGCAGACTATAACTAGTCTTCATTGATCTGACATTATGTCAGATCAAAGTCAAAGTTGATCTGACATTGTATGGCAATGCATGTGCAAAGCAGCAAAATGCATATGCATGCAAAGCTAGGGAGATCTGGGGCATGCTCCCCTCAGAAAATTTTGGAGTTTCATTTTTGGAGATTACAAATGATGAGTATTTTGGCACCCAAAACTCCTTCATAGAAACAAGCACTCGCTTGCATGCTTTGTTACTGGACAACTTTTTCTCCAGGCGTTTTCAACTTAAGCGGCTTATTACTCGCCAATCGCTACACCTAGAAGCAGTAGACAACCATCATCAGGTATAGAAATTACAGTAATTTAGTTTTCCATGCTGTTTTGAAAACTCAGATATCTTCTTTAATTTCTGTGTAACAAAGGATTTAGTGCCCATGGTTGTCCATTTCCACTGGTTTCTACATATTATTATGGCTAACCACAGCATCCAGTATTGTACAAAGAGCAATTAAAATACTTTCACATTAAATGAACTGGTCTATTGCTATAGATTGTGAACCAAGTATTATATAGATGTCACAAAACATTGCATTGGATAATATCATATCAACTCATCATAATGTTATTTTTATAGATTTATGTATGTGGCTCAGTGATGCGGTGCATGGCTGCTGTTTACAGTACATGGAACAACAATACTAAAACAAGTGTTAGGATCACCTGGATAGAGTTTGCTGACTTGCTAAACATGGTGTTTGCTTGTTGGCCCGTAAAGTCGATTATCTTTGATGTGATCCATGGAAAACTCTACTACAAAGCTTTGCCTATCAGTTCTGAGTGGTTTTCAAGTACAAACTCATGATTATCAGCCATGGAAAGCATTATTCAGCAATTTTGTGGCTCTATAACTCGCTCATCCTTTACTCTATTCACAGTAGACAACCACAAAGTGAAAGAGAAATTAATGTAGTTTTGTTCTGTGTACAGAGAATTACAGTATATTGTATACTTTGTAAGTAACAGTGATTTAATAATCAATTATCATCGTTTTCCCAATGGTTTCAATACATTTTTATGGGCATCCACAGCATCCAGTTGCTATGTCATATGCAATTAATACTAATTGCATTTTTAAAGTCCTTAAATTTGACCGGATTTGTGAAATGAGGTCTTCCACACACATCCAATTTACCAACCCTGACGATTAATAACTTAAGATTGGAAAAGCTATCGATTTAAAATTTTACCAGTAGTAAGCACCAACATAGCTTAATGGATAGAGAAAATGTCAGGTTTATATGTTAGCTGAACACTAGTTATGATCTCCCAAGTTCATAGAATTGGATGAGTGTGGAAGACCCCTTTTTGCAAATCCGGTCACAAATAAACTAGTCTATTATGATCATAATTATACTGCAGAACATTTAAAAACCCTTTATAAGCCACTAAAACAATGAGTGAACATGTGGTAGAATGGTGC
Source organism: Dysidea avara (assembly GCF_963678975.1). Lineage (NCBI taxonomy): Eukaryota > Metazoa > Porifera > Demospongiae > Dictyoceratida > Dysideidae > Dysidea > Dysidea avara. The sequence goes on from NC_089276.1 coordinate 19,165,823, forward strand.
AGATTACATTTCATTGATACATAGGTGCAGGTTCGATTTCCCAAGCCAGATGAATTTTTGAACCTTTTTGGTACCCTTTTTCAGAAGCACTTTGACTGTTCTATTAGAGTAGCTGACTGTTCTGTTAGAGCATATCGATCTTTCTTTTAGCAGAAAATGGTTGGCCATCCTTGATCGGTTCAGTAGGTAATTGGGCAGTCTTGGACTGAACTTTCATTGGCCTAAATGACTCCGTTTTCAGTGAAAGTTGAAGTCACTTGCATAGCTGCCAAGGTTGGTGAGTTGTGTTGGTTTACTTAGCTATATATATATTAGAAAAGTACTGTTCAGCACAAAAACACTCAGTTAGGGTGCAAAAGGGCTGCTTTTGCATAAAAGACTGATTATTCAACAGTACCAATTATCGAATGTCAGTGCAAAAAAAATTATAAGAAGTTTACAAAGTTATTCAACTAATGAAAATAGCAGTGCTAATGATGAATTAAAGTTTTTGTCACTATTTCACCTTGTATGGCATTACACAAACTCAAAATTACTGTTGAGTTTGTGTCATTACATTGTTTTGTTTTTAAAGGATGTCTTGCTGTCAAAGAAAGCCAAAGCAAAATGGAAATGTAAGCAGATATTCGCCACTCCCAAGGAAGAAGAGGAAGCAATATATGCCTGAGCAGATGAAAAAGGAAATAGAGACCGTGGTATCTGGGTAGAGCAGTGTTCATGATGCAGCACAGATGCATGATGTCCAAGATATATACCATACTTCAAAACAGATTTAGCAGTCATGGCATGAAGCCAGGGCCAGTGTCATACATGAATGCAATTGCTCTTGGAACATTTTTAAAGAATGTGCTTCAGCTGGTTATGGGAAGATGAGGAAGCAGGTATTGGCCATTGTAGAGAGAGTTGCTTGTGATAAGGAAGTAAGGAAATGTTAAGGAAGATAAGATCAGCGAAGATTGGTAGAGAAAGCTTTTGGAAAGACAGGATGACCTCACACTGAGGAAGGAGACAATACTGCCATGGATGCTGTAAACTCTGAGACAATGGGGTGCTATTTCATGACCAAGAATGACTTGTTGAAATCACCACATCAAATTTACAACATTGACAAAGGCACTAAATGTGGTGACTGCTAGGGGCAGTAAGAAGGTGTATATATACAAGGTCTACACTCTACAGGGAGGAAGGGACAGGTGATGATGGTAGCCTGTGGTAGTGCTGCTGGCCACGTCAGTGCACCTATGGTGTGAAGAAGCTATGCCATTCATGGAAAAGAGGTGAAGTCCCTGGAACCATTTATGGACTCAGTGAAAAGGGGTGGATTACGATAGAGCTGTTTCTTGCTGGTTGACAAAGCATTTTTGAAACATGCTGTATTGGCATGTCCTTTGCTTCTTTTGTTGAATGGACATATAGTACCCACTGCAACCATGAGCTTATTCAAATTGCTTACTGAGTGAATTTAGAAAAGATGTGGCTGAAAATGGGCCAAATGAAAAAACATCATGATCCAAAGTAGAGTCAAACCAGCAACCCCTGGATCAGTCTCATGCACTACCGCTTTGCTACTGTATGCACTCATACAAGATTGAGTTATTCTAGCTATAAAAATGGAGTGCCTAACCCTTACCCTTACCCTAACCTAATCCTAGGAGGCACTTTTCCTAATCCTAGGGGTGCTGCTTTTTTAATCCTCAAAAATCAATGGTAACATACTAACTACTGTACCTAGTGGCTAGCCATTCTAATCACTATAGACTATACAAAGACTAACTCCCTATATACCAGATTAGTTGGTAACAAAGCATTGAGCCATGATTTGCTGAAAAGACTTGGGTTTTTTACAGCAGATCCAGGGTTCTTCTGGGTAAAGTCATGGCAAGCAATCCTCCACTGCAACTTCAGTGGAGAGAAAACACAACAATCAAGAGGTTGGGTTTGATGGGTGGTATGAGGGGGGAGGCGTAGCACTATCACACCCTTCTTATGATAGCGAGGCACCCACAGCACAATCTTTACAACAACCATAGCTATTAAATCCACATTTTTTTGTATTCTTCATGCTTTAATTACATCATGTTTCTGACTCCTGGTATTTACACTAGCCATTAGGGAGAGCACTTTAGCACTCCGTGCAACTTGTGAGCTAATGACATCACATAATTCTAATTTATGTGATACATTATAGTTAAGGTAATTATAGGGACCTGCAACTTAGTTGGTGATAATGAAAAGAGAAAGAGAAGAAGTGGCTCAAGGAGGAAAAAAAATACATCAAGTTACAATTTCAGTGCATCACTTTTATGTCCCTTCTAGCTGAAATTAATGGTGGGTATACATAAGCAATGTTTTACAAACATTTTTATCAAACGGTACAGTCGTACTGTTTAAGTAGGGATTGTGGTGAATGTTTCGCGCGCCACCCAAAATTCCGCCTCTAAAAATCATCCTGCAGACATTTTACGTGGCGAAAATCATCTTTACGGAATAGTACTAGTCCATATAATACGTAAACAGCATTAAATACTTGCAACAAAGTACTTACAGGTGGCTGGATATAAAATTTTTAAAAATCGTCAAAACTCCAATTTTAGTCTCACTGCCTCACTCACTACCTCACTCACTGCCTGACCACAGTCGCAAGCCTAGAGCCCAAACTAAGCAGCGCACGGTCACCATTTTACACCACAACAACAAACTCACCGGTGGGATGTGCCTTTTGGGGTTCCGACGAGTGTATGCCCTGTGCACCTTGTATTTTCTTTTATCTTCAATCAGGTAAGTCGTTTTCTTCTTCAAGCATTGAAACTATACCGAGGTGTTAATTTTCCGTATCAACACTTTTTTTGTAGACACCACAAAATTATTTCAGAAGGCGCTTATGCTGCTGAAAGAGCGGGGCACTTATAATTTCAAGTGTTGCACGAGAAACATTAGTTGTCACTTTGACTTTTGCCAATGTCTGGACTGCAATTGACGAAGAGACTTGAGAAGGACTAATACTCGACGGCTTGTTCCTCTGAACACACTGACTCAGCCACTGAGTGCCGGACGGCGAGATCAGCGAGTGATTCATGTGATTCGATAGTGCTTTGTATTACTTCATCCTGTTAGTCGAGACTAAGCTCCAGACAACTGAAAGGGCCTGTTCATTCGAACAACTTCCGGCCAGGGTGAATAGAATGGGGACTATCGTACTGAGAATGCAGGTCATAGATCTGAGCGTCACTGCTACTACGATCAAAGGTAAGCTATGTACACTACTACAGGCTCCAATTTTGGCACAGTACTTTAATAAGCTGTAACTAGCTAGCTGTGCTACAACAAAAAACTAAACAAACTAGTATTTTAAAAATTGTTAATTTAGAAATGAAGTAGGGATCCATGCAATAAAAAGTAGTGAAACAAGAGATGAATGATGGTATTACAGCATAGCTCGATGGGAAAGTCCCTACTTTGGCACATTAGCTATAATTTTGCTCAATGCCAAAGTAGGAACTTTTCCATCGATCTATGCTGTAATACCATCATTCCTCTCTTGTTTCACTACTTTTTATTGCATAGATCCCTATTTCATTTTTTAAACTAACAATTTTTAAAAATACTAGTGTTACAACTCTGTAATGCTAGAGTGACCGGGATGTCTGGATTCAGTAGAATGGAATGAAACAGTAATCACCTAATTATCACCTCTTTAGAAAGACCACTTCCCAACAAAAACCACCTCTTATAAAGACCATTTTACTTTTAATTGCTACCTTGTTGATTTAGAGTGCATCCTCATAGGAAGGTCTTAATTGTGTGCCACATGCTGTAGATTTGATACAACAATATCCCCATGCAAAAATAACTGTTGTACCAAAAAGATGTGCCCACAAAACTAAGCAACTAAAGGAGTTGAGGCCAAGAAATGAATGTTAATACGTATAGCTACTAGCAAGAGTATATAATAGAAACCAAGAGTATCGAACGCGTGTATTACCCCGTGATTAATGATTGCATAAAGTAACACTGATATTTCAGTAATAGTTCGTTTTCATTGCCATTAAGGGTTGCTGTATTTATCCCAATTCGGCCACTAAACTAAGCGAAAATGTGATATCATTAAAGGGAATTGGCTAATGTTAAAGTTCTGGCACTGCCAAAGCGGATCTCTGAAGGTGTGGCAACACGCTCGTTGGTGCAACCGTTGCTTTAGCGAGCTGGAGTTATCTTGGGTCCTTACTACACTTTCTTTGTACAATAACTGTTGAATACTTGGTTGAATAACACGGAAAACTGGTGAACAAAGACCCGTTGCCATGTACGCATTTCAAATTACCATTTCGCATAAACAAACAATTACTGAAATATCTGTTACTTTATGCAATCATTAATAATGGGCTAATACACCATTCGACACTCTTGGTTTCTATTATATACTCTTACGACTAGCAAATAACTAAAATCTATATAACATTGGTCCTTTATCCTTGACTCGTGTAGTCTGACTGCATCCCCAATTAATTCCCTTTAACTCTAATTATCTAGTAATTTGGTACCTTTTTCATTGTAGAGGAGAAAATAGGTGGCCAAATGACTAGCTAATTAGTTTTGTGGCCAATTACTAGCCCCTTCAGTCGTCAGTTACATTTAGTTATGTGAACATGTCTTTATTGTATAGCCAAGCTTTTTTGAATGGGGGTATTACTGTGTCACAAATCAGATATCACTCTGACTTTTCTAGGCAGTGGCAGTCAATAAGACTATCGTATAGAGATACACTCTAAAACAAGATAGCAGCAATCTAGACATTAAAGTAGGTTTTTTTATAATTTGGTCTTTGTTAGGAGGTGGTCTTTATAAGGAGGTGACACTGGGTGAAATTAACTAATTACCGTTCCATTCCACTGAATCACGTGATCACGGGAGTGGTTGGCAACTGACTCGCTCTCTTCTTTGACCGAAAAAGTGACTCGTTTGTTGGTTTAACCTATGGTTTAACTCGATTCAACTCCAGTGACGAGGAAGTGATAAGTTTTATTGCTGTTGCCATGCCAGTAATTAGAGGAATCAGGCGCGACCGCGAGCACTACTTGACTTCACCTGAAACCACACCAATCAACGATTGTGATACTTGTATTACTTGTGATAGACCAATTGTCAATGACTATCTAGAGTGTGTGTGGTGTGAAAGGTATCAGCACCGAAGTTGTGCAAGGATAAGTGTTGACCTTTGCGACCTTCCCAAAAACATTGTATTTTTCTGTTGTGAGTGTATCAATAAACTTCCTACTGCTCTTATCACCTATGACAAAACTAAAGAAACTTGTACTACTATTGAAAACAAATTAAAATCAGTACAGGATACTTTGTCCAACAGGTTTGATAGTTTAGCTGAGACAATAAATGACCTGTCCTACCAATTAAACTGCCATGATGTAGAAGATTTGGATAATGTCTCTACAGTAAGTAGTCAGCCACCCAAACAAGAGCTCTCTACTCGACTCTCCAGCAAACATCCCTTATCTGTCAAATCTATTGCTTCGATGACTGCTGACATCATATTGGAAGAAAAAGAAAAGGAAAAGAGGAGACAAAACCTGATTGTACATAATGTTCCCGAATCAAACTTAACAGAAGCACATGCCAGAAAAAAGAAGACATCCAGAATCTAACCACTTTATTCAACCAGAATATTGGTGTATCAGCTTCTATCACTAATGCTATACGTATTGGAAAACAAGGTAATAAACCCAAGGTATCACTCTCTTCTAGAGAAGAAACACTCACCATCCTTCGTAGTCGATGGAACCTGAGAAGCAAAGAGCACCCATCACACGTCACCAAAACTTTCATCACACCTGACTTGACTTCACTAGAACAACAAAAGAGCAAACAACTTCGTGCAGAACTAGCTAATCTTAACAAGGAAGGAAAACGTTATAGAATCAAGCATGGTAAGATAATTCTGAGGGAAGCAGCTACTTTCCAAAGCAACAAGTAAAGTCAGCCAACTCCAAACAACATGTACCTGTAAAACCATGTGATGAACAAATTTAATGAAATCAAGCTTGATGTTGTGTTTCAACATCTACCACTCTGTAATTATAGAACTCATTTGTACCATTATCTGTGTTATATACTCTCTGTGAGGTTTACACAGTAATAATAATCCAGACGCCTACAGTGACCAGACCCTGAGCCAGACCCTTCCTCTTTATGCGAAGTGGCGGACGCCGCCAGACTAACAGACATAGGTGTAAAAGGATCAATGCTAGAAACTCGGCTAGAAAGTAGCGATGCTGTTCGATATGTATACGTGTCCTATATTACAATATTGGTGTTATATAATCGATTGTTTACGACGTTCAGGCGGGGTTTTATTCGTCACACACTGATCAGTTTCGCGACTAGCTAGCTAACAGGCCAGAGATGGCGCTATCACCTGGCGAAAATTCGACGTCACTGTACCATCGTTGCGAGATTTATGATAACAGGTAGACTATAAAACCCGTTTGATAATTGGTCGCTTACGCCCGGCTTGCTTGGATTTTACAGTACGTGAGTATGGTGCCGGCTAGCCCGGCTGCGTACCCATGCAGACCACTCACACTGAACTAACCAATCCGTTCCGTAGGTGGTCTCCAACGTTGAAAATAGCACTAAGCAGAGGACCAACTTCATTTTCGTCAATCTGTTCAGTCTGCCGCCCTACAATATAGCAACCGGCGCCGCAGCGGCGAGGACAACTGAGGGGTGAGTAGCTATGTAAACACTTGTTACGGTATAGCTATGTAGCTATATCTTTGTAGCTAATTGCATGTCTCGTCATATGTACCCACCTGCAGGATGTCTGTTTATGGTGAGTAACTAGTTAGTATGTAGCTACTTCTGTAGTTATTTCAGGTGTTTTCCAATGACGATAATGTTAAGATTTTAGGCAGTAGCGAGGACAGTAGCTATATACGTACATGACATATGTAGCTAGCTACACAAATTTAGAATTAAGGGACCTAGAGACTCAGGTGTTAGAACTGGAGCTCTCAAGGGAGTTTTACAAAGCGTACAAAGATTAGTCCCATTTGACAACATCCTAAGATGTTGAAGATCGAGCATTGAAAATCCTGTATCAGACATCATGCCGTACTTTCATGCATTGCATCTTGCCAGTATTAGTGAGGTATAACCAAGCCCAAAAGTATCCAGTACAACACTTCCTACAACAAGGAATTTTCTGCTGAATAACTATCTCACTAACTTTCAGACAAGTATAACTTGATAATGGCTAAGGCTACAGGCTTGATTTCTATGTATGTTGCTTGTTCCAACACGGGCCAACTTACCTTTGTCCTTCTGCATCCCATTGTTTTGCTGACAGTTCATGAAAAACATTGATTCACAGTAGCTCATCATGGCCACCTAGTCGCTGTACTAACTAGCTAACTATCATGTTTATAACAGAAATTGTCTTTAGTGACTGTATTGATTGCAGAGATACTTCTCTCGTATTGTTTTTCATTTGCAATGTGCTGGTGTAATTGCTATCCACTCAAAGCTGTAAAAAAAGAGTACGGCCCTCAAAAGCCTGGGTGAAAAAAGTTGTGAAATCAAAGGTGGTGGCCAAGAAATGGCTGCAATGATAAAAATTTTAATAATGGCTGTGTGCATTGTTAAAATTTATTAGCATTAACATCATTGCAGCCATTTCTTGGCTGCCACCTTTGATTTCACAACTTTTTTACAGCTTGGCTGTTTTTGAGTGGATTTCACTTCTTTTTGTATTTTCAAAAACCAAATCCTGCACCTTTTTACTGGGATATGATTTCCAGGCTGTTGTATCACAAGTTTTGCTAGTGTAGTACTTATTATGATGATTGGCACGAGTTGGTCATACTAGTCTGTTTGCAGACTGCCTGGGGGCGAAACTAAGTTAATACTACAAATATACCACTGATCGATATAAAAATGGCTGATTTGATGAAATAGCTACCAGATTGAGCCTCAAAGTGTTGCAACAATAGTATGGTGCTAATGCTCTAATAGAGCACACGTTTTTGCTTTTGCTGAGATCATCTAATAGAACACACATAGCAGGGGCGTAGCTAGCCTTCAGGATTGCCTGGGCACTAGGTACAGCAGTCCCCATGCAAGCTACTTAGTAAAAATGCGAGCCCATCTCTGTGGACTCTTTATTACACATTTGTTTTGAAAAATTGTTTTAAAGTGTGTATGTGTACCTAGCTTGTTACCACACTGCTGTTTATGCAGCTAATTAAGCTATTAATATTACTGCATGAATATTATAGAAGCAACTGACTTTTCAATTCAATTATTAGCTTTATAGTGCAGTGTTACAGATGTACATGGTTGCACAACAATAAAAGTGAGTTTGTATACAATTGCACTAAAGGTAATCTGGTATTTAAAGTACCAGATCCCATAACTTAAATTAAGTACTTATCATTACTTATATAATTACAATTAGCTGCTAAATGTATCAAAGTTAGGTGGCTTCGGATGTTTGGAGCAGATGCTACGAGGACATGTAAAATGGAAACTATGCTGGTTGTCTGGATCGAAGTTTCTCATAAAATGCTGCCAGCCCTTAATGCTCCAGCCCCAGTAACGACTTCTCGGTTTTTCACTCTTCCGTATTTGTATACTGTGACAACTTTTCTTTAGGCGTACTTCATATATCCAACACTAATATTTTAGTCGATATTTTAGTCTCATATAGTTGCTTCCAGAATCCTCGACGATGACATGACCGCAGCTCTTCCCACCATGACCTGGAAGACGACGATAGCCGCGACTTTTGTCAGTTTTTCATCGGTCTACCATTACATCCAGTACTCAGTGTTTTCAACTAAGAAAGTTCACCAAAATCGCATGTGCTCAATCCGCGACCACTCAAATTTCAAAAGGTGATCACGTGATGCTGCGCATTATATAGAACTTGACATAATAGACGAAGGAATCTTCAGAATAGGTGATAGCAACTGCTCAAGTGTCACAGATGCGCAAAAAAGAGCAAGTATGTATTTTAGTTCGTTTCAGTAGGGCGGGCGCCGCAATTTACTATGTTTGCAGCTTGGGCACCAGCAGTGATTACCCAGGCCTGTGCCTGGGCAGGCCCGGGTGTAGCTACGCCTCTGACACATAGAATGTTCTAGAACAATCTATAGATCAGTTTTACTTATTAAGCTAGAATTTTCATTTATAAGGTAGAAATGAAGTGAAGTGATCAACCAAGATAGCAATGGTTAAGGATGCAGGCGTTAGGTATGGAGGTCCTTGGTTCGAACTCTGGTCATGATCAGTTCATTTTTTTTTCGAATTTTTATGCACCTTTTTTTTTTGCCCCCCAGTGACTGCTCTATTAGAGTATCTCGATCCCGCGATTTTACACTTGCTCGGTTTTGCTTTATAACTTTGTAGCTGTAAGTCTGTTGCTGTTCTAACCACCAAAAGGCACTCCTACGATGATCAGCCTATGTACACAGGAATTTTCAAGGTCTTCCTCTACTCGGTTTAGTTTACCCTGTAGCCGTGACAAAAGTTTCATCTTTTTTACGTGAATAAGCGCTCATAACTCCTTGGATATTTATCAGATTCATAGCAAACTTGGAACGCGAATGACATACCATTAGGGAGAGGAAGTTTCCATAACACGGAGTTAGGATATTACTGTGTACTACTGTACTCTAAATGATGCACATTTTCAGTAGCCTTACACAGTTAGGCGGTTAACTCATTGGAGTGATCTGAGTGATTGGAGTGATCTGAGTGATTGGAGTGATCTGAGTGATTGGAGTGATCTGAGTGATTGCAGTGATTTGAGTGATCTGAGTGATTGGAGTGATCTGAGTGATTGGAATGATCTGAGTGATTGGAGTGATCTGAGTGTTTGCAGTGATCTAAGTGATTGGAGTGATCTGAGTGATTGGAGTGATCTGAGTGATTGCAGTGATCTGAGTGATTGCAGTGATCTGAGTGATTGGAGTGATCTGAGTGATTGGAGTGATCTGAGTGATTGAATGATCTGAGTGATTGGAGTGATCTGAGTGATCTAAGTGATTGCAGTGATCTGAGTGATCTGAGTGATTGGAGTGATCTGAGTGATTGGAGTGATCTGAGTGATTGGAGTGATCTGAGTGATTGCAGTGATCTGAGTGATTGCAGTGATCTGAGTGATTGGAGTGATCTGAGTGATTGGAGTGATCTGAGTGATTGCAGTGATCTGAGTGATTGGAGTGATCTGAGTGTTTGCAGTGATCTGAGTGATTGGAGTGATCTGAGTGATTGGAGTGATCTGAGTGATTGCAGTGATCTGAGTGATTGGAGTGATCTGAGTGTTTGCAGTGATCTGAGTGATTGGAGTGATCTGAGTGATTGGAGTGATCTGAGTGATTGCAGTGATCTGAGTGATCGGAGTGATCTGAGTGATTGGAATGATCTGAGTGATTGGAGTGATCTGAGTGATTGGAGTGATCTAAGTGATTGGAGTGATCTGAGTGATTGGAGTGATCTGAGTGATTGGAGTGATCTGAGTGATTGGAGTGATCTGAGTGATTGGAGTGATCTGAGTGATTGCAGTGATCTGAGTGATTGGAGTGATCTGAGTGTTTGCAGTGATCTGAGTGATTGGAGTGATCTGAGTGATTGGAGTGATCTGAGTGTTTGCAGTGATCTGAGTGATTGGAGTGATCTGAGTGATTGGAGTGATCTGAGTGATCTGAGTGATTGGAATGATCTGAGTGATTGGAGTGATCTGAGTGATTGGAGTGATCTAAGTGATTGGAGTGATCTGAGTGATTGCAGTGATCTGAGTGATTGGAGTGATCTGAGTGATTGCAGTGATCTGAGTGATTGGAGTGATCTGAGTGATTGCAGTGATCTGAGTGATTGGAGTGATCTGAGTGATTGGAGTGATCTGAGTGATTGCAGTGATCTGAGTGATTGGAGTGATCTGAGTGATTGGAGTGATCTGAGTGATGGCAGTGATCTGAGTGATCTGAGTGATTGCAGTGATCTGAGTGATTGGAGTGATCTGAGTGATTGGAGTGATCTGAGTGTTTGCAGTGATCTGAGTGATTGGAGTGATCTGAGTGATTGCAGTGATCTGAGTGATTGGAGTGATCTGAGTGATTGCAGTGATCTGAGTGATTGCAGTGATCTGAGTGATCGGATTGATTGGAGTGATCTGAGTGATTGGAGTGATCTTAGTGATGGCAGTGATCTGAGTGATCTGAGTGGTTGGAGTGATCTGAGTGATTGCAGTGATCTGAGTGATTGGAGTGATTGGAGTGATCTGAGTGATTGGAGTGATCTGAGTGTTTGCAGTGATCTGAGTGATTGGAGTGATCTGAGTGATTGCAGTGATCTGAGTGATTGCAGTGATCTGAGTGATTGGAGTGATCTGAGTGATTGGAGTGATCTGAGTGATTGGAGTGATCTGAGTGATTGGAATGATCTGAGTGATTGGAGTGATCTAAGTGATTGGAGTGATCTGAGTGTTTGCAGTGATCTGAGTGATTGGAGTGATCTGAGTGATTGGAGTGATCTGAGTGATTGCAGTGATCTGAGTGATCGGAGTGATTGGAATGATCTGAGTGATTGGAGTGATCTGAGTGATTGGAGTGATCTAAGTGATTGGAGTGATCTGAGTGATTGCAGTGATCTGAGTGATTGGAGTGATCTGAGTGATTGCAGTGATCTGAGTGATTGGAGTGATCTGAGTGATTGCAGTGATCTGAGTGATTGGAGTGATCTGAGTGATTGGAGTGATCTGAGTGATTGCAGTGATCTGAGTGATTGGAGTGATCTGAGTGATCTGAGTGATTGGAGTGATCTGAGTGATGGCAGTGATCTGAGTGATCTGAGTGATCTGAGTGATTGCAGTGATCTGAGTGATTGGAGTGATCTGAGTGATTGGAGTGATCTGAGTGTTTGCAGTGATCTGAGTGATTGGAGTGATCTGAGTGATTGCAGTGATCTGAGTGATTGCAGTGATCTGAGTGATTGGAGTGATCTGAGTGATTGCAGTGATCTGAGTGATTGGAGTGATCTGAGTGATCGGATTGATTGGGTGATTGGAGTGATCTGAGTGATGGCAGTGATCTGAGTGATCTGAGTGATTGGAGTGATCTGAGTGATTGCAGTGATCTGAGTGATTGGAGTGATTGGAGTGATCTGAGTGATTGGAGTGATCTGAGTGTTTGCAGTGATCTGAGTGATTGGAGTGATCTGAGTGATTGCAGTGATCTGAGTGATTGCAGTGATCTGAGTGATTGGAGTGATCTGAGTGATCTGAGTGATCTGAGTGATTGGAGTGATCTGAGTGATTGGAGTGATCTGAGTGATTGGAATGATCTGAGTGATTGGAGTGATCTAAGTGATTGCAGTGATCTGAGTGATCTGAGTGATTGGAGTGATTGGAGTGATCTGAGTGATTGCAGTGATCTGAGTGATTGAAGTGATCTGAGTGATTGGAGTGATCTGAGTGATTGCAGTGATCTGAGTGATTGGCGTGATTGGAGTGATCTGAGTGATTGCAGTGATCTGAGTGATTGGAGTGATCTGAGTGATCTGAGTGATTGCAGTGATCTGAGTGATTGGAGTGATCTGAGTGATTGGAGTGATCTGAGTGATTGGAGTGATCTGAGTGATTGCAGTGATCTGAGTGATTGGAGTGATTGGAGTGATCTGAGTGATTGGAGTGATCTGAGTGATCGGAGTGATCTGAGTGATCAGAGTGATTGGAGTGATCTGAGTGATGGCAGTGATCTGAGTGATCTGAGTGACCTGAGTGAATGGAGTGATCTGAGTGATTGGAGTGATCTGAGTGATTGCAGTGATCTGAGTGATTGGAGTGATTGGAGTGATCTGAGTGATTGGAGTGATCTGAGTGATTGGAGTGATCTGAGTGATCTGAGTGATTGGAGTGATCTGAGTGATTGGAGTGATCTGATTGATTGCAGTGATCTGAGTGATCTGAGTGATCTGAGTGATTGGAGTGATCTGAGTGATTGCAGTGATCTGAGTGATTGGAGTGATCTGAGTGATTGGACTGATCTGAGTGATTGCAGTGATCTGAGTGATTGGAGTGATCTGAGTGATTGCAGTGATCTGAGTGATTGGAGTGATTGCAGTGATCTGAGTGATTGGAGTGATCTGAGTGATTGGAGTGATCTGAGTGATTGCAGTGATCTGAGTGATTGGAGTGATCTGAGTGATTGCAGTGATCTGGGTGATCTCAGTGATTGGGTGATCTGAATGATTGGAGTGATCTGAGTGATTGCAGTGATCTGAGCGATTGGAGTGATCTGAGTGATTGGAGTGATTGGAGTGATCTGAGTGATTGCAGTGATCTGAGCGATTGGAGTGATCTGAGTGATTGGAGTGATTGGAGTGATCTGAGTGATTGGAGTGATCTGAGTGATTGCAGTAATCTGAGTGATTGGAGTGATCTGATTGATTGGAGTGATCTGAGTGATCTGAGTGATTAGAGTGATCTGAGTGATCTGAGTGATTGGAGTGATCTGAGTGTTCGGAGTGATTGGAGTGATCTGAGTGTTTGCAGTGATCTGAGTGATTGGAGTGATCTGAGTGATTGGAGTGATCTGAGTGATTGCAGTGATCTGAGTGATCGGAGTGATCTGAGTGATTGGAATGATCTGAGTGATTGGAGTGATCTGAGTGATTGGAGTGATCTAAGTGATTGGAGTGATCTGAGTGATCTGAGTGATTGGAGTGATCTGAGTGATTGGAGTGATCTGAGTGATTGGAGTGATCTGAGTGATTGCAGTGATCTGAGTGATTGGAGTGATCTGAGTGTTTGCAGTGATCTGAGTGATTGGAGTGATCTGAGTGATTGCAGTGATCTGAGTGATTGGAGTGATCTGAGTGTTTGCAGTGATCTGAGTGATTGGAGTGATCTGAGTGATTGGAGTGATCTGAGTGATTGCAGTGATCTGAGTGATCGGAGTGATCTGAGTGATTGGAATGATCTGAGTGATTGGAGTGATCTGAGTGATTGGAGTGATCTAAGTGATTGGAGTGATCTGAGTGATTGCAGTGATCTGAGTGATTGGAGTGATCTGAGTGATTGCAGTGATCTGAGTGATTGGAGTGATCTGAGTGATTGCAGTGATCTGAGTGATTGGAGTGATCTGAGTGATTGGAGTGATCTGAGTGATTGCAGTGATCTGAGTGATTGGAGTGATCTGAGTGATCTGAGTGATTGGAGTGATCTGAGTGATGGCAGTGATCTGAGTGATCTGAGTGATTGCAGTGATCTGAGTGATTGGAGTGATCTGAGTGATTGGAGTGATCTGAGTGTTTGCAGTGATCTGAGTGATTGGAGTGATCTGAGTGATTGGAGTGATCTGAGTGATTGCAGTGATCTGAGTGATTGGAGTGATCTGAGTGATTGCAGTGATCTGAGTGATTGGAGTGATCTGAGTGATCGGATTGATTGGAGTGATCTGAGTGATTGGAGTGATCTGAGTGATGGCAGTGATCTGAGTGATCTGAGTGATTGGAGTGATCTGAGTGATTGCAGTGATCTGAGTGATTGGAGTGATTGGAGTGATCTGAGTGATTGGAGTGATCTGAGTGTTTGCAGTGATCTGAGTGATTGGAGTGATCTGAGTGATTGCAGTGATCTGAGTGATTGCAGTGATCTGAGTGATTGGAGTGATCTGAGTGATCTGAGTGATTGGAGTGATCTGAGTGATTGGAATGATCTGAGTGATTGGAGTGATTGGAGTGATCTAAGTGATTGCAGTGATCTGAGTGATCTGAGTGATTGGAGTGATCTGAGTGATTGCAGTGATCTGAGTGATTGAAGTGATCTGAGTGATTGGAGTGATCTGAGTGATTGCAGTGATCTGAGTGATTGGCGTGATTGGAGTGATCTGAGTGATTGGAGTGATCTGAGTGATTGGAGTGATTGGAGTGATCTGAGTGATTGCAGTGATCTGAGTGATTGGAGTGATCTGAGTGATTGGAGTGATCTGAGTGATTGGAGTGATCTGAGTGATTGGAGTGATTGGAGTGATCTGAGTGATCGGAGTGATCTGAGTGATCGGAGTGATCTGAGTGATTGGAGTGATCTGAGTGATGGCAGTGATCTGAGTGATCTGAGTGACCTGAGTGAATGGAGTGATCTGAGTGATTGCAGTAATCTGAGTGATTGGAGTGATCTGAGTGATTGGAGTGATCTGAGTGATTGGAGTGATCTGATTGATTGCAGTGATCTGAGTGATCTGAGTGATCTGAGTGATTGGAGTGATCTGAGTGATTGCAGTGATCTGAGTGATTGGAGTGATCTGAGTGATTGGACTGATCTGAGTGATTGCAGTGATCTGAGTGATTGGAGTGATCTGAGTGATTGCAGTGATCTGAGTGATTGGAGTGATTGCAGTGATCTGAGTGATTGGAGTGATTGGAGTGATTGGAGTGATCTGAGTGATTGCAGTGATCTGAGTGATTGGAGTGATCTGAGTGATTGCAGTGATCTGGGTGATCTCAGTGATTGGGTGATCTGAATGATTGGAGTGATCTGAGTGATTGCAGTGATCTGAGCGATTGGAGTGATCTGAGTGATTGGAGTGATTGGAGTGATCTGAGTGATTGGAGTGATCTGAGTGATTGCAGTAATCTGAGTGATTGGAGTGATCTGATTGATTGGAGTGATCTGAGTGATTAGAGTGATCTGAGTGATCTGAGTGATTGGAGTGATCTGAGTGTTCGGAGTGATTGGAGTGATGGGAGTGATCTGAGTGATCTCAGATCACTCAGATTACTCTAATCACTCCACTCACTCCAATCACTCAGATCATTCAGATCACTGCAATCACTCAGACCACTCAGATCACTCCAATCAGTCAGATCACTCCAATCACTCAGATCACTCAGATCACTACAATCACTCAGATCACTCCAATCACTCAGATCACTCGATCCAATCACCCAGATCACTCCAATCACTCCGATCACTCAGATCACTGCAATCACTCAGATCACTCCAATCACTCAGATTACTGCAATCACTCAGATTCACTCCAATCACTCCAATCACTCAGATCACTCAGATCACTCCAATCACTCATCACTCAGATTACTGCAATCACTCAGATCACTCCAATCACTCCCATCACTCAGATCACTCCAATCACTCAGATCACTCCAATCACTCCAATCACTCAGATCACTCCAATCACTCAGATTACTGCAATCACTCAGATCACTCCAATCACTCAGATCACTCCAAATCACTCAGATCACTCCAATCACTCAGATCACTCCAATCACTCAGATCAATCAGATCACTCCAATCACTCAGATTACTGCAATCACTCAGATCACTCCAATCACTCAGATCACTCCAATCACTCAGATCACTCCAATCACTCAGATCACTCCAATCACTCAGATCACTCCAATCACTCAGATTACTGTAATTACTCAGATCACTCCAATCACTCAGATCACTCCAATCACTCAGATCACTCCAATCACTCAGATCACTCCAATCACTCAGATCACTCCAATCACTCAGATCACTCCAATCACTCAGATCACTCCAATCACTCAGATCACTCCAATCACTCAGATCACTCCAATCACTCCAATGAGTTAACCGCCTAACTGTGTAATGCTACTGAAAATGTGCATCATTTAGAGTACAGTAGTACACAGTAATATCCTAACTCCGTGTTATGGAAACTTCCTCTCCCTAATGGTATGTCGCGAATGTACCCTTATACGTTCTTTACATGTGCCAAATATCGATACAATGGAGTTACAAGTTTGTGTTTTATAGCAATTTTTGCGAAAAGGAAACCAAAGAACTTAAATGAAACTTTGGCCACTCATATCTCAGAAATGGCTAGGGAGATTTCCTTCAAATTTGGTATGTGGCGTGGCCTACCTGGCGGGCACCTCTGTAGTGAAACTAGTTCCAATCGGATAAGGGATCTTGGAGCTACAAAGGTGTGAAAGTCGCATTTTCTTTCTTATACTCACGGTGTGGCGCGCCGGCTTCTTGGGCCGCACGACACACTACCGTGTGTCTTGGTTTCACTTTATATTTCTGTATTAAGAATTAAATGTACACTAGTATACACCTCCGCAGGTGTAGGCAACCTTTCCCTTGACTTGTACGATATGATTAAAGAGTGAGTCGTGTGCTCAGTGCATATGCTTGATCCGAGATAGGTCCTGTAGGTTCTATGGAAATCTATAGTAGTGCGCTACAAGGTACTAGGGATGAGTCTATTTTGCTTTTTTCCCCACCTATTTTTTTTTACAGCAATTCATTTATTATTATGCTCCATATTTTGCTCAAGAATTATCTATTTGCTCAGCACTGAACTTTGTTAATTGACCATTCTAAGTGCAATGCTACAATTTCACCTTAAAGTGAATGTTCTATTAGAGTATATCAATCTGCACTTGCTCTTACCATATAAGCTGTAGCAACAAACTAGCTTACCATTAGGGTATCTTGATTGCCACTTGTTCTTCTTAGCTATGTATAAATTGTTGATGTCTGTGTGTGACTGTTCTATTAGAGTATCTTGATCTTTTGTGCAATATCAGTTTATGTCCACTTCACAAAAATTGCATCTATTATGCTAGCATTTTGCACATTGCTTTTACCCATCTATCATTTTTGAAATTGACACATTCCTAATAATTATATTGCTATGAACTGTTCAGTAACGGAAGCAGATCCAGGATTTCTCTGGGGGGGGGGGGAGTGCTAAGTTAGGGGCATCCATAGTGGGGGCTAAAAAATGTGGCAACTGGTTGATACCTGTACAACTAGCTATAGTAGTGCAGTGTGAGAAGCACATTCAGCATGAGAAGCATGCTTTATCTAGGGGGTTGGGGGCATACTCTAACAGGAAATTTTAATTTTGAAAAGCATGATGTGCCACTTTAACTAAGTCAAATCATTATTTATTAGCAGTGGCAGCTAACTAGTTGTCATATAAAGGATACAGCATGCATGGTTTGAGCTTCCATGCTCCAAATCTAACCTTCCACGAGATTCAATCTGCACCATATCTTCTCAAATCTTTAAATTTCATTACAATCTTATAAATATTTCAAATACCATAAATCTTTAATCTCACTTTAAATCTCTAAATCAAATCTTCAATCCAGATGTCTCCTAGCAAATTAGTGGTTGTACAGTTCAGTTGGTAAAGTACATGTAGCTGTAAGGAAGCTGTTTAGAGCTCTATGCTATGTTGTTTTCTATGTGTCTGCATGGGTGTATGAGCTATAGAGTCAGGACTGAATGATTTTACCAAGGTGGATTTTACTGCTCTTTCGATGTGGAGTAGTGACTGCTCTAAGATAGTTAACCATATTAGTAATACCATGAGCCTAATACTGTATAGTAAAAAACTTTGGAGGTAAAAAAGTGTGACGAAACCCCTCTGTTGAAAAAATTGGAGGAAAAAACTTTGGCAATTGAAATAATATTCGCCAAAGTTTTTACCGCCAAAGTTTTTACTGCCAAAGTTTTTACTGTACGGTACGTAAGGATAATGACAAGGTGTCAACTCATCAGTTAAGTAGTGTAGTAAGTGTATAGGTAGTTAGCGCTATTGTTGTAGCAGTACTTTTGTAGCTACGGATCTAATGACATGGTAGCAAAGGCGTGCTTTGCTATTTCCTGAGATGCAGAGAGCAACTGTATTTAGTTTTTCAGTGAACTCCAGTAGCAGAGGTTATTACGTATATCAAAGTATTTGGCCAAATCCATCGTGAGACTATGAACTAGCTGATGTGTGAACTGGAAGCTGGTCAGAAATGCTATCCCAAGGAGTCCTTACAACAGTGGGACAAATTCCTAGGAAGATCTCCAAAGTCAACCCGATCTTTATTGTGTGGTGGTACAAGCTGACCTTCATCTCAAGTTCTAGTTACTCAATGTGCTCGTGTGATCATCTAAAATAATTGGTGAAAAAGCTTTGGCGAATTGAACGCTATTTGCCAAAGTTTTTTACTGCCAAAGTTTTTTACTGTCAAAGTTTTTTACTGCCAAAGTTTTTTACTGTCAAAGTTTTTTACTATACGGTATATACACACAAGCATGAGGGCTGCAGGTCTGAGTGCGAGTGTGTATATATCAGGCAAAGCATGAGTGCCTGTGGTATAACTAATGTATGCCACATGGGTTAATCACCCACACGTCTGAGAAACTGCTGGAAAGCTTTACGAGTGTATTTATATTGGG
Organism: Dysidea avara; assembly: GCF_963678975.1. Lineage (NCBI taxonomy): Eukaryota > Metazoa > Porifera > Demospongiae > Dictyoceratida > Dysideidae > Dysidea > Dysidea avara. The sequence continues at coordinate 19,185,063 of NC_089276.1, forward strand.
CTTTGTGAATTTCAATAGTGGGCACTGTAAGAATAACGACAAGGCATTGCCGTGTACGACTTGATAATGATGGTTTAACGCTGTTATACTGCCATGTATTCACTATATGAGTAAGTTATAACCATGAATAAAATTACAGTCATGATGAATATCATTTCACCACCAATGACTCAATCTACTTAGTGCACGATACGTAACATCAAGACACAGGACATCTAAATGTGACTTGATAATGATAGTTCAATGCTGTTATAAGTACTTCCAGGTGTTACTATAATAATCGTGAATAAATTATATCCATGAATAAAATTATAGTTGTGCATGAATACCACTATGGCTCAATCTACTTTACACGCATTACGTGACATCGAGACAGATATCTAGAACTTACGAAAATAGTATTATAGTCTATAGAACTCACTTGTATTAAAAACATCTCCATTCCAGCTGAAGGAACTCTTCAGCATGCTTTGAGAATAAGACTAAGAAACTTAATCCCACAATCGATCTCAAGATGTGTGACTACATAATGACACAGAGATAGCAAAGGACATCAAAGGATTTCTTGGAATGGGTCAATGCGATATATGCACACCTAACTGTGCAATATTAAAATTTTGAGTTAACGAGATATACACACTGCCTTAACGAGATGTACGCACTATTTACAGTCTGTATGTATATCTCGTTAACTTTCCTGAACCAGTGCAATATGTGATATATATGCACTGGCTTTCCTTTGATTTGAGGTGTGAAAGTGGTACATATATATATTATAGGATTACTAGCAATTGGTTTCATTTGTAGTTGACTTCTCACTATCATTGTGTGTCTGTTAATGGCTGCTTTTCCAATGTCTACCTGTTAAGTCTGGTGTTCTACAAACATTCAACCATATTAAGTTACTTAATATGGTTGAATGTTAACCATATTAAGTAAGTCCTATCAGTTCATCAATATATTTATGGTTTATGGTTGGCCAGGAGTATTACAAATAGCTATAGCTATTATCTAAATTCTCCAGTTAAAAACTCAAAATTTAATATTTCAAGTTAGTCTTGCATTTCTCTAATCTTTAATGAAGTTATACCTACAATCCATTATGAATGTTCTAATAGAGTACTTTTGACTGCTCTATTAGAATATGTTGATCTTCACTAATGTTTTCCTAATCATACTCTTGTTCTCCAGTTCTCTATAAATGCACTGTAGCTCTCCTCTATTCCCATCTTTTTGTACATTTGTACAGCCAAAATATGATGGTTTGGTGTTCTTGCTGCAAGCCCACAAGTTCAAATTTTGAAGGGGGTTTCTATATATGGGATCAATTTTAATTCAAATAATAATTATACTTTCCATTTTGTATGCCCTTGTTGTAATTGTGCTAAGCTCCCTACCCTTGTAATTATCATTCATTGTAATTAATTCATGTACAGTAGTTAAGTAAGTAATAAGGAAGTAAGTAAGGAAGCAAGCAAGTATAAGTTAGTGTAAGTTTTTGTTTGAATTGATAGCCATTTGATCTTCAGATCACTTTTTCAATTATTTTTTATCTTGTAATTCTGCATGTGCATCTGTAAATAAATAAAAAATCTGTTTACACATGGATGTTTATATGAATGCTCTGTTAGAGTTATTTGACTGCTCTATTAAAGTATCTTGATTTTGTTACAAATTTTCAAGTAGGTTCATATCCCATCTGTGGATACTTCCCTAATGTAAATTATGTTGTTATGCTGTTACCACTCACTTTTTTGTTTCCAAACTTTGTGTGTTAATAGGTTACTACTAATATCTTAGAAGCTAGATTCTGAAACCCTTGGAAAATCGCTAATGCACCCTGTATTACACCTAACTTAAATAAATGTACATGCCAGGCATCAGAACTCAGGCATGTGTATAAGTAATTGCTAGCAAACATCTTCAGTGAGGACAACTAGATCAATTTTAAATACATTGTGACAGCACATCAACACTATCTGTTACATTCAAGAAATTGTGATGTTCAGAAAAACACCATAACCTAACAATAAGCGTTCCAGTAAGCACTAAACTAATACACAACCAGTTGAGCACACTGCTCTGTTATTCCACCTTCATTAGTAGCCACACAACAATACTGTTTGTTGTATGATTGTTTAGCTTTAGGTATAGTTAAGGTTGAAAATGCCTGTCCTGTGTATTTCTTGATAGTGAAAGAGATTACTGCATTTGAGGGAAGACTACTGCCATCATTTGTTTTCCAGTCATACTTCAGTACACCGTAACTAAGTGCAAAGCAGCTAAATTCAGCGTCTTCATTTCTCTGCACTGTAACCTTCTCTGGTGGACTCAGTATCTCTGGTCTAGGAACTAATGAAGAAAAAACTAACACTGAATATCTGAAAAGTTATACTACATAAAAGCAGCTAAAGCTGTGAAGAATGAGGACACAGCCTTCAATAGCCTGAGTGAAAAAAGTTGTGAAATCAAAGGTGGCAGCCAAGAAATGGCTGCAATGCTATGTAATAAGTTTTAATAATGACGGCATTATTAGCATTAATATCATTGCAGACAATTCTTGGTTGCCAGTTTTGATTTCAGTTCCTCGACCCACAATTTAAGTTGTTTGGTTTTTGCATTGTAATTCCATAACTGTTACCTTTTCATTTTTCTAACCCAATTCTATGATGGCTAGCCTATGTACATAACCAAATTTCAAGTCATTCCCATAAGCGGTTTACCCAGTAGAAGTTTGATCTTCTTTACGTGAAGAAATGTTCATACCACAATGGACACTTACCAGATTCTTTGCAAACTTAGTACATGAATTCACCTTTACATGCCCTTCAAACTTCAAGGTAATCAAATTATGCATTTACATGTTATAGCCGGTTTTGTAAAGGCTACTTCAACTAAATCTTTTATTTCTCAGGCCAAACTCAGCCAAGTACAGGGTTGGTAGGTGGATAAAAATCCAAAATAAAAATTTTAATTTAATTTGCTAGCAGAAGAGTGAAAGTCAAACAGTAGGCCAAGCTATAATATTTCATGATTGCTGCACCACTAGACAGTTGCCTGTTATGGTAAAATATTAAGTGTTCTTACTTTGTGATAAGCTTAAAAGGTGACTTGCAATCCCTTTATGGCATTAATTCTACTTGCATGGTGATCACGTGTAAAAAAAATGTAAATATTTTGCACTGATATTTTTCTTCAGAATTACATCAGACAATTAATTAACATAGAGTTGGTCAGGTCCGAGAAGCAAAAAAAAAAAGTTGAAGTGGTCAAAGTGTGCAAAAAGAATTCCTGTAAACCATTTAAGAAGAAAAAATGAAGAAAACAATCAAACCTTTGGCTGCTCATATATCATGAATGGCAAGAACAAATTTAATCACATTAGCTGTGCCACCTGGAAGATAGCTATAATGTACTTTGGAGAAGGGACCATGGAGTCATGCAGGTGTGAAAATCGCATTATCTTTCTTCCTGTCACTGTACACACAGTGTAACCATAGATAATAGAGTACATAAATGGGATGGGAAATGCAGTAACATGACATTACTAAATATGTACATTTCTATTGGGATTCTGTGTATTACATCACAAACATACTCCTTATGCTTGCTGCACTTGTACTGAAGAGAAACAAACCATTGTAATGACAGAATTTTGAGTCCAATGACTGTGAAACTTTGCTACAATGAACTCAAATAAGCAATTGAGGGAATTGGATGGTACCAACTCTCAAGGAAGTTATACACAAAATAAAATGAGAGTGAAAAGTGAAAAACGGTTCTAAAAGTACCCATAACTTTCTTTGCAAATATAGTCTATACTATTAACTGTGATAAGCCTTTTCCTTACCATTTAATAGTGAGAACCAGAGAGAGAATATCAAAACAAAACAGGAACAGTTGCTCAAAGAAATGGCAAATATCTTTCATTTTAGCAAAAGTTTAAAATCACTAGCAGTACAACACAAGGGTAAAAGACTGTGTTGGTGACACGCCTAGCTTACCACAAGACTTAAAAAGTGGAAGAAGCAGGAAGCAGTGTATAACGGCAAGAAGTGTGGATGAAGCAGTGCAAGAGGCAATGTGGATGAGGCATGAAGGTACTATGAGTAAAGGTATAACAGCGTGCAATAGCCACAGTTAATGCGATACGCTTTGTTTCAAAATCTACAGTTTGAAATCTCCTGGCAATATCTCTCACAAAGGCCTATACATGCTGTAGTCTGTTTGGAATACTATTTGGCTGCTTAGAACACTAATTCCCCTACTTGAGCACAAAGCTGTCTTGTCTTATAAGATACGCATAACAAAAATCAAACCGGAAATCGCTTGCGTTTCCTATCCCTTTTATGTACTCTAGGTGTAACGCACCAGCTTTCTTGGCAGTATGACACACTACCGATACATAGATTGTAGCTCTACCCTGTACATAGATGATTTAGTAGTATCACATAGAAGAGCCTGCAGCACAAATTACAACTGCTTAATTAATTAAACAAATACTAGTATTTTAAAAATTGTCAATTTAAAAATGAAGTAGGGATCTATGTAATAAAAAGTAGTGAAACAAGAGATGAATGATGGTATTGCAGCATAGCTTGGTGGGAAGTCCCCACTTTGGCATTGAGCAAAATAGTTGTTATAGCTAATGTGCCAAAGTAGGGATTTTCGCACCGAGCTATGCTGTAACACCGTCATTCATCTCTTGTTTCACTATTTCTTATTGCATAGGTCCCTACTTCATTTTTAAATTAACAATTTTTAAAATACTAGTTTGTTTAGTTTTTTTTGTTGTAGCACAGCTAGATACAGTGTAACTTGTGACTGTTCTATTAGAATATCATACACGACTGTTGTATTAGAGTGACTGTTGTATTAGAGTAACTCAAGTCAGCCAAGTGGTGTGCAGCTAGCTAGACCAATAAGGGGTGAGGTCATATTGTTTACTGTTAAGCAGTTAGATAGATAGATTGTTAAGAGGTGTGGTCTCCATACTCTATTGCTATTAGTCTACCTAGATCTTTATTTTGGGTGTGGTCACGAACCTATTGTAAATGGGATCCCAATCGTGAAGTTGCAGATATATACCTTTATAGTAGCACCAGGGCTGAAGTGTTTCTGAAATCCAGCTCTGAATTAATTCTGTGGTGTCTAAATATGCAACTGAAAGAAAGTGTTGATATGGAAAATTAATGCCTCTATATGGTATCATTGGATGAAGGAGAAGACAAGCAACCTGATTGAAGATAAAAGAAATGACAAAGCGCAGAAGGCCTACACTCATCGGAATCCCAAAAATGCACGTCCCACTGGTGAGTTTGTTATTGTGGCGTAAAATGGTGGCCATGCGCTGCTTTGTTTGGCCATTAGCCTTGCAACTGTGGTCAGTCAGTCAGTCAGTCAGTCAGTCAGTCAGTCAGTCAGTCAGTCAGTCAGTCAGGCAGTCAATCTAAAATTCAAGTTTTGGCAATTTTTAAAATTCTATATCTGGCCACCTGTAAGTGTTTTGTTACAATTAATGCTGTATTATATATTATATGAACTAGTACTATTCCACAAAGGTGATTTTTGTCTCATAAGATGTCTCTAGGATGATTTACAAAGGTGGAATTTTGGGCAGCGCATGAAATTTTCAGGGGATCCCTACTTATACGGTACCATTGTACCATTTGATATGAAATGTGCACTAAGGATATTTGCTTCTTATTGTTTTACAGGTACATACCACTCTTGTTTCAATACTGTTTGTTGGAGTACAGTACTATGGCTTCTACTCTAGTTGAAGAAGTAGGGCTGTGGCTGTAGCCAGTTTTCTGCTATGATTGATTGAAAGGCAGACAGTATAAAATTCCATTGAACAATTTTTAAAGAATTCAGCGTAATATATATACAATATGATAGTACTGTGTAGTAGGAAGAGGAAGTAGCCCATCATCCAAAAAGCCTGTCTTGATTTCCCATCACAACAACATAGCAGTGTTAGTCAAGTTTAAACAAGCCCAAAAGTGCCTTCAAATTGACCGAAATGCTTTTGTCAAGTTGCTATTAAGACACATGGTAGTGTGTCGTGTGGCCAATATCGACAGGTAAAGAAAGAAAATGTGATTTTTCACAACTGCATAGCTCCTTGTTCCCTTCTCTCAATTACATCATTTTTGCATTATAGCTGTCCGGCAGGTAGGGTATTTTCTTAAGGGGCTTAGATTATTCATTTTGCACAATTTGCAAAACTTGAATGTTGAAAAAAGTTATCAGCATTTGAACCAAGGACCTCCATACTGAACACCTGAATCCTTAACCACTTGAACCACTGCTATTATGGCTGATCACCTTCTACTTCATAAATGAAAATTCTAGCTAAAATTTACTTATTTCGTAGATTTACCAATGGAATTTCTGTGTGAGTTCAATTAGATTTTCTCAATAATAAATGAATACTCACTACCCTAGGCTGGCTTTGGGGTTTATTTTTACTCATGTTTACAATGAAGACATTAATACCCATTTTTACCCATGTTTCTTCTTATCCACAGACACCAGTTTGACTTTTTGGCATGTTAATGCTAATAATGGGTGCATTATTAAATTTTATTAGCATTAATATCATTGCAGCCATTTCTTGGTTGGCACCTTTGATTTCACAACTTTTTTCACCCAGGCTTTGACTTTTCACAGCTTGGCTGCTTTTGTGCAGATGATATTTGATACAAACCTTGATGATACTGTATGTAACCAGTTGACAAGATAGAACCTTTGACTACTTTTATCAAGAGTTAAACTATTATTAACTCTTGCTTTTATTTATGGTAAGGTGGCGGAGGCATAAAAAATGTGCATGCTTCTTGTAGTCTTATGAATAGACTATATGTGTGGTCTATTTGTTGAATGAAAAATGATCAATTTGCATTGATTAGTGGTATGCCCAAGAATTTTTGACGGTGAACAACTATCGCATACCCCATACAAAAGCATGGGTAGCAAAAGCAGCTCAAGCTATAACTCGCCACTTACACTACAGACTTGGCTTTTCTTTCCAGCTACTATTCTATACAGGTAGAGGAATCTATTGATCTGGAAGAAGTACTGGTAAGTGGTCTATTTTCTGAGGTTCACAAATTTCTGTGTACATTTATTGCAGTCGTTTACCATCGTGATGTATTAAAATGTAACAAAATATGTTAAAATATCATGTTGTTTTGGAATGTTTTCGGCAGTGCATATAGTCTATTGTACAAAATTTAATAGATTACACTTAGGGGCCAACCCTTTGTTGAGAGCACCACATGGTTGTCTCATGAAGCATATTGTATACAGCTATAGCCAAGACCTAACCATACTTTATGAGTATTTGTAATGATCATTGTTATATTTTATTGTGATGGCAAGCAATGAAATCTTACTGCATTATGCTGAGGCTACCTACTTGTTAGACCAAAGCAAAATATTTGAATGTCATTGGTTACTTAGGGGGATCTAAATCTTGCAGACCTCTTGTTTTTTGTCTCAATGGATCCCTTACCTTAGAGTGATACAAAATATGGCAATTACATACACATAGGCAATGCACGAGTGAACAGTAAGTGTTGCACTAATTTATGAGGTGTCATGGGTTTGTTTTTACTAATAAGTGATACATTTCTCATGTCACAAGCAGCTGTAAAGGTACATTGTACTGTTAGATAATAATAGTCTATGCTTGTCAAATATACTCACAGCTGTGAAAGTATATTGTATTGTGTGTGATAATAATAGTCAAATACTCAGATATGTACCTTTTACTGTCAAGTTGGCACATGATGAAACACTTCCAGCCTCATTATAAGCAATACAACAGTATTTGCCAGTGTAATAACCCACTGCATTGCTGATTTCCAAGATACTTTTAATTTCATCTTCATCCTTTGCGTCATTATAAATTCTGGATGTTCTTGGAAGAAGACTCAACTCATGTTTTTGCCAGGTGATATTAGCATCGTAGCCTTTAGCAGCACACTGAAATTTAGCAATTCCAAATGCCATGATGTTCACATCCTTTGGATGCTGTAAGATTACTGGTGGAGACACTGTAGTAGTACGGTACAGTACAATAGCAAAAGGAAAAGGCATTAGATATTAAATAAAGCATGACAAATATACAGAACTTTTGAAATATGTAACTCATACCATAATTCACTTAAACTTCGAATTCGTTGTAATCCTTGAATTTTTACTAATTACTCACGTAACTGACATAGCTACTAGCAAAATTCCAAACATTATACTACTGTATGTGATGTACTGCTACAGCTTTTGCTGTTAAGTAATCATACAGTATGATAGTTACTGTATAGTAGGGACCACAAAGGAGTAGGCGTGGCCCACGAAACAATATCACCCAAATAACAGCCTCAATTTCCCCTGACGACGATGAGGCAGTATTGGTTAGGTAAAACTAAACCCAAACAGGCTTTCAGATTGACCCGATACGCTTTCAACAAGTTGCTACGGAATTTAAAAAATAATTTATTTAATGGAATTTTCTAGTGACTGACTGACTGACTGACTGACTGACTGACTGTCTGATGCCTTCAGACAAGCGTAACTCGATAACGGCTAAGGCTATGGGCTTGATTTTTTCACTGTTTGATGTCGCTTCAGCCTGACAGGTGCCCTACCGCAGTACATACAATGCATTCTTCATGGACTTACCAGTGTCCTCCTTTGTGTCCCATTCATCTTTGCTGACAGTGAAAAGTGTCGATTTGGTGATAGCACGTGATGGCTTCCATTTGTAACGGAAACATCTGTATTCGTCATAGTGGCTATATATTTTGATAGCAGAGGTGCTTTTCAAACAGTTCTTGATTTGTACTGCTGTGTTGAATATAGCCAACAATGAAGTGTAATGGATACTTCATTTTCAGATGATAATTGATATAACTGAGATGTACGGCACCATTTCTTTCGGTATGCGTGGACTGCAGAGGTGCTTTTTGAACAGTTCTTGATTCGAAATGCTGCGTAACGGGTTGAACATAGCAGACAACGAAGCATAATAGATACTTCACTTTTCAGACAATAATTAGGACGTGTGGTGCTATTTCAGATGTGGTATGTGTGGGTTCATCGGTCATAATAATTATTTACAAAAAGAGTTAACAAACAAGTACACAGAAAAATTTGGAATTTTTAACTAGAGTAGGGACCATAGCACATTGATAAAAAGTACTGAGACAAGCTGGAGTAGTGCATGATATTAAATCACAGTAAAACAATATCAAGTGTTATGTCCCTACTGTGCTCAAGATACCATAATGGAAATGCACAGTAGGGATATAACACTTCTTATTGTTTTATTGTGATTTAATATTGTCCACTACTCCAGCTTGTTTCAGTACCTTTTATCAATGTGCTATGGTTGCTACTCTAGTTGAAAATTTCAAATTTTTCTGTGTACTTGTTGGAATTAAAGAACATGGCTGACGATATTCCTACCACTGTAGTTATGTGCCATTGCTACAAATACTGTCATAGAACGGTAGTTTTTTATTCAGTGTACATGTGTACTTCATATGAAAATTGTTTTACCCCTGTACATAAAACATTTTGCAAAAAACAAAGTGAAGTATAGTAGGGTAACTGTGTGTAAACAGCGAAGTGGCTTTCTTTTAGTAACAGCCACAACTTTTGTATAACTAATAGCCGGTTTAGTGTGAGTGTGTATGTGTTATATTGTTGTATTTTAACGGACTTCTCACCATATACTACTAAATTGGCTGCTAATGTTGATGTAGCTACATCTCCATACTCATTAGTAACACTACACTCATAGTCTCCACTATCATTCTCCATCACGTTAGTGATCATCAGAGTGTCTCCAGTCTCTCCAGTAATGTTTGTTCCATTGTGTCTCCACTGGTACATGAAGTTCTCTACTCCCACACCACTCACTGTAGTAGTGAAGACAGCAGTGTGTGTCACCTCTACACTCTGATTGGATGGCGTCACTGTCACCTCTGGTAGACCTGTACCACCGATACAACATCCACACTACCATCTAACAGTATGCCAAAATACTTACCGCAGACTGTTAGTTGAGTAGCATTTGATGAAACACTCCCTCCTTCATTACTTACCACACAAGTGTATGTGTTATCATCAGATGATCTCACTTCTGGGATCACCAGGGTATTGGTGTTTGTACTAGTCACTTTACTAGGAAATGATCCTGATCTAATTGTCCACTGATATTTGACATTATAACCAGTAGCAGAACATGTGAATGTGGCAGTTTGAGTGAGATTCTCTCCTTGTAGTCTTGGATGCATTACTATTTCAGGCATTGGAACTATGTAAGAGAGAATACACATATAATATCATAGCAACACATGAACATTTGATTTTCTGTGTGAAAAGCCTTTCCAAAATCTCATGAATTTACAGTCAGGTGACTAGTTGTGTCACCATGGAATAGTTTAAGATAAACAGGTTTCAAATAGTTGCCTCATTCACAAATCCAGTGTTATGAAAATGGTGCAGGTCACATAATTATTATAGTATAAGAATGGCTTTCGCTGAGCAAGTTGTACAGCCCTTTAGTACTATCAAAAAACATGCTATTAAAAATGATGTCTTTGTATAGAATACTTCAATGGTCAATGGAGTGTGTTGTCTGCACCCAGAGCCTTTAAATACGAAGGGAAAAAGTTGATCACAAATAAATGGTAAAAGACTTTAGCATGTAAAGCTTGTTGTGAAATGTTTCGACTGATTTGTAATATTTGACCATTCTATTGAGTATATAAAAATCTGTCTCTTTTTGTGCACTCCTAGGAATAATGCAGTTCATGAAGTGGGGCTAAGCCCCTATAGCAAACAAAGGATTTTGTTTATGTGTTGTCAACCTTACACTACCAGACAATACAGTAATTTCATACCTGTTACAATTAGCCTGAAACTACTTATGTCATTTCCAGCAGCATTCATGGCCATGCAGCTGTATGTAACACTATGAAATGGCAAAGTGCTTCTAATGTATAGTCTACTGGATGACACACAGGCATTTCCAGGAGCACAATCTTGAGTTCCTTTTTGAAAAGATGTGATTATAGTATTGGAGTTATTCCTAACAGCTTCATTATTTAGAATCCAATGTATTGTTGGGAGAGGATATCCCTTTGCATTACATGTAACAGTAACTGCACTGAAAACACTCACAGTTTCGTTTGGAGGATTAATGTTAGTAATAACCGCAGGAACTACAGAAATGATTCATGATAATGATAATCTAATCCAAAACAGCCAAGCTGTAAAAAAACAGTGCGGCCCTCAAAAAGGCTATGGTGAAAAAAGATGTGAAATCCAAGGTGGCGGCCAAGAAATGGCTGTGATGGTAGATTAATGGTAAAAATTTTAATAACGACAATTCAGGTGAATTTTTGTGCCGCTTGGTCTTGGAAAAAATTCACCTAAATTGCCGTTATTAAAATTTTTACCATTAATCTACCATCACAGCCATTTCTTGGCCGCCACCTTGGATTTCACATCTTTTTTCACCATAGCCTTTTTGAGGGCCGCACTGTTTTTTTACAGCTTGGCTGTTTTGGATTAAATTTCATTTCTTTTTGTATTTCTATACCCAAAAGCCGGCCATAGCGGCTTTGGGACTTATTAACCTGTCTTTTTTTTCTTTACCACAGGAAGAAGAAAAGATGAAGCAGATGTACTTTAAATATTTCTGATTTTATCAGTAAATGTACAAATTAGATATATATACAAGTGGAACAAAAAATTAGGAATTTTCAATATGAGTAGGGATCAAAGTAATAAAAAGTACTGAAACAAGAGAGATTATCTACCACCTGAAGTCATGCTAGTACACACGTAATCGCTACTTCAGTTGCCAAGATTTAAGATATAATGGCACTGAAGTAGGGATTATGTGTGTACTAGCATGACTTCAGGTGGTAGATAATCTCTCTTGTTTCAGTACTTTTTATTACTTTGATCCCTACTCATATTGAAAATTCCTAATTTTCTGTTCCACTTGTTTGTGTACTTTTTACAAACATTGCATGAATCTTATCTTTTATGTGCATGCAGTTTCTATTACACAGGACACTAAAGTTACTATTTCTTCAATGTCCATGGTTTGCTAGCTATGTTATAGAGTCATTGCTTTGATACCACATAGCCTAAATATTTCAAGGGGGAAATTTCAATTTTTGCTGATTTTGAGGTTTTGGAGGGTTATCAATGAAAACTTTATCCTTGAAATATTTAGTGCCCTATAGCTACATTACAATTGAAATCAAAAATATTCCCTCCTCAAAATATTTAGGCTATGCAGTATCATACAGTTATTATGATAGTATTTTTTTGATGTTCATGATAATTGTACATGACTTTGATTGTAGTGTATGAGAAAGTGCATGAATAAGTAAAATTCTGGTATAGCAGTATGAAATTAGGTATCAGCAGCAATTCAGAGCAGCAATAAGTGAAATATGGGTGTAAACACTGTGGCCAAGCCAAGAAGCACCACGCATACAGAGGCTAGACCATATTCAACACCTATCAACAGTTTTCTGTAACCAGTAGAGGTGTTAACTTGATTCGATCAAGCTGAACTTAAGGTGTGATAGTACAGATTGATGAGTCTCATCCCTTACAAAATAATACTATTAGCAGTGCTGATAATAATTATTGACAACAAATGGTCCTGTGTATTGCTGTCCATTGTGATCTGCTGCTGGTTGCTGTTGCAGTGTTTATTGTCCACGTCCCCTTCCTCTGCCCTGTCTTCGTCCCCTGCCTCCTCTTCCTCCATCCCTCTTCCCATTAACCTGGCTCTGTCCTAGTCTCTCAGGCTTGCCTCTTCCATCTCCTCTTCCTCTATCATCCCAGCTCTGCCTTTCTGTGAGATCATTAAATCAATCACATGCATGCATCATATCCATGCATCGAAATTTTCCATACTTAGCTTGTCAATCTGCCTTGTTAAGGCGTTCCTCTCGGCGATGAGCTTCTCGATGTCAACTACAGAATGCAGCCATGGTGTTGTCGTAAAAGGCACAATATATGCCTAGCCTGCATGCATTAACACTAACTTTTGGTGTTCTCGTGATCCTGACCGTGCTTCTCTTTAAGTGCCACTGAAAACAATAATCGTTAGTTAAGATACTGGCAAAATTTCTGAGCTATTCGCGTACCTTCCCCTTCGTTGCCATTGGCGCTATCAAGGCTGTAGTTACTTGCTAGAAAATAAGGAAGGCTGTAAAGGGATAAATGTAAAATTTTGTACAAAACGTACCCGACATGTCTGCTGCACAACTTTCTCTTCACACGTGTTGAAACTTCGCGCCCAAATACGGTATGCACGTGACAGAAGACCAGTCTAGTCTCGTGCGCCAAACGCTATTAGCGCGGGCCTGGCTGCGCATGAGGCTAGACTGGCCGCCCGCCCGTGTACCGCACCCATGTGCACGTGAGTCGGTTGTGTGTCAAAATTTTAATGTCAAAATGCACAGATAGGGCAGACGCTAATATAAGGGACTATAAAATAAGCGTCCAAGCAAGAGGGTGCTAGCTAAATCCGGGTTGAGCACTTTCCCATCCGGCTACACTGATGGTTTAGTAGGCTACTTGTTAAGGAAATTTTTTCCCTGGGTTTAGACTGCATACTACCCTCCAGCACCAGATTGCGCCAAGGGAATGGAACCAAGAGCAGCATCAACAACTTTCGGCCAAGGAGTAGCTACGCCATGCAAAGATTTGGAATCTCGAAGCCCAGTGATTTAAAGATGCCATTAATGACAATTGGACACATACAATGCTGTGTTTGTGTATGCATAGTGTTCATATTCTGCTGTGTTGTGATCTCCTTATTGGTCTGGTCTATTGTTAATTTGTTCTCGTCCACGTGCATTTTTGTCCCCATCTTCTACCTATCTCGTGTTCCTTGCTTGCCCCTGCCTCTTCGACTCCGTGCAGTTCCGTCTCATTGCTCTTCATCCCTACATCCACTGCTTGGCTCCACTTGGTTTTTCTATAACACAATGTTAGAAACAGAGTGCTGGCATTTCATGTATCACTGACTTACTTTATTTACTTACAGACTATTCCTCTCTTAATCAGTTTCTTGATGTCAACTACAAAATGAAATGTTATCACATGCCGTAGGAGGCATCAGTACTAACTTTTGTTCATGAAGTCGTCTGGTATAAGTCTGTACAGCTGCATTATCCTGTTCCTTGGTTGATGCCGAGACTAAACATCGCCTTACTCATCTTATCAGTAAGGAACTGTTATCACTACAGAACAGCTTACAACATGCAAAGTAAGAAAGCAAACAAATGCATGTGGCAATGCATAAATGGCCAGTTAGTGTACTTCCACCATACTCCCGCTTTACCCACACGCACACATTAAAGTGTACACTAACTGTCCATTTAGTAGCCACATCACACTTCAGTGAAGCATGCAGCAATTGGATGGTTACTGACAATTTCACTTTTATTACTAGCCAAGTATATGTACCAACACAGACTAGTTCCACACTTTTACCACTGGCCAAGTACCAGCATGGCCAGTTCCACACTTTTACCACTGGCCAAGTACCAGCACGGCCAGTTCCACACTTTTTCCACTGGCCAAGTACCAGCACGGCCAGTTCCACACTTTTACCACTGGCCAAGTACTGGTATGGCCAGTTCCACACTTTTACCACTGGCCAAGTACTGGTACGGCCAGTTCCACACTTTTACCACTGACTGAGTATTGGTACGGGCCAGATCCACACTTTGACTGAGAACTACAGTATAAAGTTCCATGTTTACTAAGTACCTGAAGGTTTCAAAGCAACACATATAGCATTGATAAAAGCACTGATTGACAATAACCAACATTTTTAGGATAGTACCATTACAGGTAACGATGACAGTTACCTCCTCCCTATTGCAGTAACAACCTCAAAATGATTCCCTATGTAGTATTATGTACATGGATTTACCATATACATCCTCGGGAATTGTCCGGTTAACACTGCCAGGAAACATGGCTAGCCAAAACTCACCAGCCTTGAAGGAATAAATTACCGTTTGAAGTAAATGGGCCAGTATACCTATTTCAAAATCAGTACCCCATGTTCCATTATTGGCCATTCCAGTTTGTTCAAGGTAGCTGTCAACAGTAGTATAGCCACCATTATAGGATTCCAAGTAGTTTTGATGGCCATTGGCTCCAATGCAGCTCAGATATTGACAACATGTGAGCTGTAATGGCACTTCGTATTTCAAAGTGTTGATTTTCTCACCCAGTGATAATGTAGGACATGGTTCTAAACAGGCAATTTCCATCACCTTATTCTGTAGGGGACATCGCTGTGTGTACAAGAACTCACAAATCACAACACACACCACTTGACATGTGATGGGATGGACTGCACAACACCTGTATGCATGAACAATACAATGAAGTGAAGTTAGTTGTAATGGTTACAAACCAGTTCTTACCAGTTTCCCTCTATTCTGAAGGGGACATCGCTGTGTGTACAAGAACTCACAAATCACAGTATCACTAAGCACACGCCACTTGACATGTGAAGGGATGGAATGCACAACACCTGTATGCATGAACAATACAATGAAGTTAGTTGTAATGGACACAAACCAGTTCTTACCAGTTTCCCCTCTATTCTGAAGGGGACATCGCTGTGTGTACAAGAACTCACAAATTACAGTACCAGTGTTATATGCTTAAGAAATTTAATACATGTCAGCAGTGATGATGTAATCAGTTAGTGCACTCCCACCACACTCCCGCATTTCAGCACACACAAATACTGCGCACTAACTGATCACAAAATAGCTCCATCATTGACTCACAAGTAATTTTCTGTACTTCCAAAGGAGGCGACATATAAGTCTCAGAACAAACCATAGACCTCAATGTACACACTAATGGAAGGAAGGACAGCACAGGGACACTTGAGTCCACAAGTGTCACCCATTACTTGTATTGCAGAAGTCAAGCTAGTCATGTTTAGAAAGACTAACAGGGTCACTATGTGGTTTAAGTACTCATAGTTTGGCCACACGCCTACCACTGCCTGAGTACCCAAGACTGCCGACAGACCAGTTTTTGTGTGGTTTAAGTACTCAGTTTGGCCACATGCCTACCACTGCCTGAGTACCCCAGACTGTCAACAGACCTGTTTTTGTATGGTTTAAGTACTCACAGTTTGGCCACACACGTACCACTGCCTGAGTACCCCAGACTGCTGACAGACCAGTTTTTGTGTGGTTTAAGTACTCAGTTTGGCTACATGTCTACCACTGCCTGAGTACCACAGACCCCAGTTTAGCAAAAGCATTAAACAATGACAGAGTATATGTGATGGAGCTATTATACACTGCATACAATGTAAGCACTGCAATACAACCATACTACCTCCTCCATATAGCAGTGACCACTTCAAAGTGGTTTCCTGTATAATAAATATACATGGACTTGCCATTCACATCCTCTGGAATTGTCCGGTCAATACTGCCAGGAAACACTGCCAGCCAATACTCACCAGCTTTGAACGAATAAACCACTGTTTGTAGTAAATGGGCCAGTATAGCCATTTCAAAATCAGTACCCCATGTTCCACTACGGGCCATTCCAGTTTGTTCAAGGTAGTTGTGAACACTTGTATAGCCGCCATTGTATGATTCCAAGTAGTTTCGATGGCCATCAGCTCCAATGCCATTCAATAGCTCAGGTATTGACAACATGTGGGCTATAATGGCACTTCGTATTTCAAAGTGTTGATTTTCTGACCCAGTGATGATGTAGGACATGGCTCTAAACAGGCAATTTCCATCACCTGATATGCGCTTGAGAGAACGCAGATCAGGCCGAGTTAATATCACATCAGAACCACTATCTTGTCGTCGAAATGGACCAACAAAACTGTATCCCAGTTGTGTACATTTCTGCCTCTACCAGTCTACATCCACAGGGTAATACCTGTAGTCTCTCCACTCAGTTCAGTTCTCGGTGCTGTTGGCCTTTCAACAGCAGTGATTTCACAGTCACCACTTGCTGATCTTGAGCCTGTAGATGGTGCTCTATCACTTTTCTATTTTTTTACTATCACCGCAAGCTCCATCACTTGCAGACATTGTCCTCTTTTTTGATGTAGATTTGTGTACAGTTTTCTTTGCAGGTGGTTCCAACTCACTGGAGCCATCTAGCAGTGTTCTTTTCACTGGTGCTCTCTTCTGTTTGACAGCTTCGTAGAGAGGAAGGTCCTTTCTGAAGCTGCTTTGCAGTCGATTGGCCTCTTCAAGGGATTTGTTACACACCTTAATTGAAGATGGATCAAAGGAAGTGAGATACAATCCACTTAATGATCGCACCCGTGAGACAGCCACATAAGCCATACCAGCACAGAAGACTTTGTCAGATAAGTCAATTATGGCACAATCCAGTGAAAGTCCTTGGCACTTGTGAATGGTAACAGCATAAGCTACTGTTAAGGGAAACTGTTTCCTATACACATAAGTTTTTCATTAGCAGGAATTTACTTTTAACCCTTTCAACAGGATAGGGCACCTCAAAATGGTCAAATTTCACCATCACTGTATGGGCTGAAATCGCTGCAACCGTACCCAAAGCTCCATTGACCAATCCCTGCTTTGTATCGATGTTTCTCCTAAGCATCACTCGTGCTCCCATGGCAATAAACAACTCTGCTTCCAAACCTGCTGTCTGGTTGCAGTCCTTGTTGAGCATTTTAAGTTTTTAGCTGCAGTTTTATCCCACTTACGGGTGGTGACAGTTTCGTCAATCTCATCGACACATGTCAGCTTATACAATTTGGCGTCCAGGGTGTTAAGCATGTCGTGGTTGAAATCACTACAAGCCTTTCTTGTTGGAAACAGGCAAACAGGCGAATTGTATGTCTTGCACAATTCCTTGAACTTCTGCACAGTTGTTTCATGTATAACTCTTTCAGCAAGACACTTTGTGGTTTCCTCAGAAATGTATCCACGACGAATTTCGTCTAGCACTTCAATGTACTTGCTATCTTTCTTTTGGCGTTCATTCACTGTAAGCTCATCATAGATGATTGTGTCTTTCCAGATGTTTACAGCAGTCATACAGCCTAGTCTGCTGACCACAAGCTTATTGCTCAACTTTGAGAACACTGGATCACCTGTAACAGGTGGGAGCTGCAAGATGTCACCTACAAACAGCATATTCACCCCACCAAACCAATCCGTACCACCAAATATTTCCTGCAGCCTCAAATGAATATATGCTAAGTTAAGGCTGGACAACATGGAGACCTCATCAATGATGACCAACTTCAGAGCGCACAGCTTGGTGCGCATGATCTTCTGTGCATCTTTTGACAGTGACCAATAGCCAGCAGTCTTGCCTTCATGTTCAATAGGTAGCTGAAACAGTCTGTGGACAGTCACACCACAAACATTATGAGCAGCCAATCCAGTTGGAGCCGCTACAGTACATACAGTCCCACTTTCAACATCTTTCCACATATCCTTAACTTGACTTCTAATAGTTTCAATCAAGAAGGATTTTCCAGTACCTCCAACTCCACTGACAAACATATGCAAAGGTTTGTATTCTTTACAGCCACACTTTCCTGTGTCATGCTCATGTTGGTGGTTGAGATGGTCGGTGATCTTGTCAAAGACACGTCGTTGGTCTGCATTGAGCATGTCAACACGCTGGTCCAAATCCAAAGAATCTAGTGCGTTATCTTCCATGTCGTGCACATCTTGCATAGCTGCTTCAGCTTCACCGATCAACTTTACACCTTCTTCCTCTTCCCTCTTATCTTCATCAGGGACTTCCTCGCCATCTTCCTTCTTTCTGGCTTCATCAATTTCTTTCATCTTAGATTGCGCTTGCAGCATACGTTGAAGGCTCTCGTGGTGATCCTTCAAGCTGTCACAATCCTCCAGAAACTCACTGAAAGCCTCTTCTGCTGTCTTGCCTTCACCTACCAAATCTGACTCCTCAGTAAATGGCACAAACAGCAACAACAAGGAGTAGTAGTAGTCTTCACGTTGCTCTGGTTTGTTAGGATCAAATATTTTGTGATTGACAATTTTTGGTTTTAGCAGCTTTCTGTACTGCCTGTTGCCAGAGGCATCAGTGCCACTTTTCACATACCACTTGACAAAATCAAACAAGCAAACATCCTTCAACTCTTCAGGCCTTTTGGGATAGAAATCATCTAGCAGGCTTTCTTCATACAGGTCATCACTATCTGGATTGAGTTCTGCCATTTCTTTAAGCTCCTTATGTTTGCGCACTCTCCTCTTCCTCTTGTGAGGCATATCGGCGGCAACAAACTGAACTGTTTCTGATTTTCCACACAGATGGTCACCAGTAAGCAAATATGATGCTTCATAAAGGCCACATTCACGAGAGCGGAGAGACTTTACTCCAAAGCTAAATAACCTTTTGTACAGAGACTCTCCGTCAGGGATTTCTGACCACAACTCCTGCATATGGCTCTTCTCTGCCTTCGTGATGTACCCAGTAACATACTGAGCTAGAGCCAAAGAAGATTCTGAAATAAACTGGATGTCAATGTTTGCCTTCCACAACAACAAAAGAATGGGATTGTAATCATTCACCCTTATTTCATTTTCGGATCGTGGAAGTGCATATATTTTGCTCTTGGATTTCAAGCTGTCATGCACTGGCTTCAATTCTCCTTCTTTGCTCACTTCACGAGGGAAGCTAAACCTACATTTTGTTATGTAAGTTGTTCCATACTTTCATTTTCTCTTGCAGTAGTCAGAGCATTTATGAAGTTGGTACTTGGTTACCAAGCGATAAAGTTCAGGCTCTGTCTTTTCATCCGGGATTCTGCAAGTCATCCTGCATTTAATCCACTTGAGCACGTCTTCAGGAACATCTTTACCAATGACAGGCGCATTCTCGATCCAGAGTATCACATGGTAGTGTGGTGCCCCTCTGCCTTGATATTCCTTCTTCCAGAAGAAATGGGTGACCTTGCCAAGGACTTTTCCTTTCATGATGACAGTTTCAAAGAAGTCATGAAACTTCTGGCTAAATTTTCTTGATACAGAAATTGGATCTTCTGTACACAGCTTGGAAATGGGATACTTTCCGGAAACCTTGTTGACTTTCCGCAAGTAACGCTCGATTTCAGGGGAGTCATATTCCGCACATGAAAAAGTCAGAAATAATGTGGGACTTCCAAAATCCCTGATCATTGCATTAACATCACTCTTCTTCAAATACCAAAACTGCCGGGTCCCTCTTACAGACTGGAAGATAGTCAAGAGGTTAGCCTCAGTAGTGACATCACATTTGTCAACGTTGTCGAGAAATTGTTTAACAGAGAGATCTCTTTTACCACAGGAGCTAAGGACATTGTAGATTCCTGCAGCTAACTCACGAAGCTCCTTCTGCCAGAGGTAATAAAATACAAACTCACAGTTCTTTCTATATCTGGAATCCTTATTGCAAAGTCGCGACTTGACATATTCGGAAAACGTCAACTTTTCAGCACGTGGATAAATTCACCAAACTCTCCAGTTGGGAACAGAGTGGGAAAGCACAGCACATCCAGAAAGTGCAAACGATTGTCCATGGGAAGTTCATGCACTGTGAGGAGCTTGTAATGCTGAATATCTTTACCTGTGGGCAAATTCTGATCCATAGATCTAACCGTGTAGGCTTGTAGACCTGCCACATCTTCATCTGAAGCCTTTTCTAGAATAGGACTGCTGGCATCATTGACAATTTCCATTGTCTTCTTAGCAGCTTCGTCTACACAAGCCACATCAACAGATGCATACAACCAGTTCGTTTTTTGCAACTTTTGTGCAGCTTGCTTTACACGTGGAATGTCAACCAAACCTTGCCAAACAATTTTGTCCTTGGTGGGACGTCCATCAACAATGATGTACAGTTCTGGGTCAGGTAGACCTACTAATTCGTCAATGTTTGAGCCAGCTCTGTATCCTGCTTCATCCAGCCTCTCCAAGGTATTCTCTAGTGGCAGTGGTAAGAAAAACATTGTTCCCTTGGCAGCCTTCAGAGCATTGTAAATAGGAATTTTTCCGGTGTAAGTTCCTAATCTCACAACTGTTTGGAAACACTTGGCTCGCTGAATGAGCTGAGTTTCCAACTGGATTTAATTTTGATAGTTCTTCTGGCACGGGAACCGTCCACAACCCATTGAGCACACAACGACCTGGCATTTTGTTGCTGTTCAATATAGGGCGACAATGTTGACAGACGTACAAGTCCTTGCCTGCCACATCGGGATCTTCCTGTAAGAGGTAACTTTTCAGGTCACACCAGATGTCAGAATTAAACTTTACGTCATGATACTTGAACATCGTGACACTTTTTATCAAGTGCATTGTTCACATGAACAGCACGGGTATTCAGCATCCTCTTTTAGTTTCTTCTCAAAGTCACAAATGGTTTCGGCATATTTGACCTCCATTGACTCCTCAATGTCTCCAGTATCATCAACTGAGGAAGACAGTGATGATTCAATGCTTTTCTGATCTGAGGAACTTTTTGATAGAAAATTGCAGAGATCATTGCATTTGATGGCATTTTTCATACTATCGACATCTCCACTTTGCAAAGTAGTGTCAATTAAATGAACCAAATCACTGCTTCTCTTAGCACTGTAGATGTTAGCAAGCAGGCTGCGTATGACAGGATAGTGAACTGCAGCCTGCCTTAGAAGCCTCAGATGACTATTACAATATCCAGAAGCACATGGTAGGGGATGGCCCATAACATTTTGCACTCCCACTTCAGAGGCATCACCGTCATCATCATTACTTTCTGTTGCCCATCCATCATGAAGCATTTTCGTGTAATGGCCATGTTCACAGCCACTATCTAGATCTTGAAGAAAAGCCCGAACTTCTTCTAAGGGCCTTTCAAATGCCAACTTGATTTGTAGGATTTCATCCATCTCTTCATCAGTCAGTTGTTTACAGAGTTCGCTGCACCTCCAGCTTTTAGGGCGGTCATCACTGGTTCTACCTGTGCCAACTTCTTCAGCTAACACACAACACCCTCTCTCATCAACCGGAATCACAGTGCTGTACAAAGGACACTCCTGTGGATCAGGGGACTTTGACCTGGTCACAAGACATCTGTTATCATGGTCAACAATTGTAACCTCTTCAGGAGCTGAGAACTTGTAGGCAGTCTCATAGTAGTATGGCTCAGAAGCTGAAGAGTGTAATTGTATTTCCAAGTCATCTTCACTGACTAGGTGGATACCTGAAATTTTCCTAAGACTTCTTAAAAGTACCCCAACACTGGTTTTCCTAGTTGACAGTGCTTCATGCATGAGCTTTCTGGATACTATTCTACAAGCAGTCTTTTTCCTGGTGGTAAGTGACATTTCATCTACAATGGAGTAAAACAGTTCTGTAAATCTATTGACAATTGCAGAGCATGTTTCCTTCTGCTGCAAGAGACCCTTGATCATGCTATCCACACACGAATGCATTTGAGATTCAGTAGGCGGCTTAAGCAAGTACCTATAGCAACAGAAAGAAGTGACGAGAAAATAAAATTAATTAAGGAATTAAGTGAAACAACATTACCTGTGTTTAGATTCTTTGCACAGTTTCTCAATATTAGAAAAGTAGTACTTGCTGGTTGAGGATCTAGTAGTAGCACGGGATTTGGCAACATCCTTGCGGTAATGTTCTTTAGTGCTCTCTGCAGAATCCACACGAGACTTTTCCAAGTCTTGATGGTAGTGTTCCCTTTTCTTTTTTGCAACTTCAGTGCGAGACTTTTCCAAGTCTTGATAGTAGTATTCCCTTTGCCTTTCTGCTGACTCAATGCGAGACTTTGCCAAATCGTTTTTAAATGATGTTTTGGTGGCTTCAGCTGATTTCTCACGCGACGCTGTTACATTTTTGTAGTACTCATTAGCATGACGCTGTGATCGGCATTCACTGCTGTACTTGTCCTTTCTCTCTGAGAGTATAGACTCTCTATGAGCTTCATAGTACGCCCTGTTATTCTCCTTCTTTCTACTCTTCCGCGCCGCTTCCTTCGAAGGCATTGCCGCACCCAATATTGCCTCAGAGAAAACACACAAAGCAATAATAACCACAATACCCTTAGTTAACGCTATTTTGCGACGAATTATTTCTAATATCGCTCAAATACTTGAGGTAGATACGTTGTTTACAGCAAAGAAATGCGTTTACAAACGCAAGCAATATTAATTTTGCCGGTTAACTTTGCCAGAAACAAAAGATATAAGTCGCTAAATATATTCACTTACACGTACAAAGCTTCCCGATTGTGAACAGCTCGCCCTTCCTGCTCAAAATCAACTTCGAACTTTCAACCACGTGTATTCGAATATTTTACCGCGAAGATTATGATTACCGTATTTAGCGAGCACTTTTATTGAAACGGACGGCGCCATACATTGAAGCCATTTGTGGAGTTATTAACACTACCTGTAGTGAATCCAGGACGATGGCGACATTAAAGAACGATGAAAGGTAAGACCCTAGCGCAAGGATTGTATTTCTATCGGTGTAGGAAAGGTTTAATCTATAGGCAAAGCGAGCCGTTTTCATGCAAGAAGTAGGACTGTAGCTGTTGCCATCTTCCCGCTAGGCCTGGCTGAAGGCATCAGTTAGGGAGTCAGTCACTAGAAAATTCGATCAGATAGAATTTTTTTTTAAATTCGTGGAAACTCATAGGATGCATTTCGTGCCGTTTTGAAGGCGAAATCGTGCTTCACTTTTGTAATACAATACTGCTGAATCGCCGAGATGGTTTTGCAAGTCTGCTTTTGGTGCGTAATTTTTTGGCGGGAAATCGTGAACCTTGACGATCCCTACCATTAAGTACTACCGTACTTAATGATATATATTATATATATATATAATACATATATTTATTACAGAACTCTCCATGGTGGTTTCTTTGTAACTGAACACTCTACAAGGTGACTTCTTCTTGCTGCTCTCTCTACAGGGTGAATTGTTTGTAGCTGAATAATCTACAAGGTAACTTTTTCTAGCTGATCTCTCTATAGGGTGATTTGTTTGTAGATGAACTATCTACAAGGTAACTTCTTCTAGATGATCTCTCTACAGGGTGATTTGTTTGTAGCTGAATTCTGTGCAGGTGATTTCTTTGTAGCTGAGCTCTTTACAGAATGGTTTCTTTGTAGCTGAACTCTCTACAAGGTAACTTCTTCTAACTGGTCTTTCTACAGGGCAATTTGTTTGTGGCTGAATTTTCTACAGGGTGATTTCTTTGAAGCTGAACTCTCTACATGGTGGTTTCTTTGTAACTGAACTCTCTACAAGGTAATTTCTTCTAGCTGATCTCTCTACAGGGAGATTTGTTTGTAGCTGAACTCTCTACAGGTGATTTGTTTGCAGCTGAACTCTCTACATGATGGTTTCTTTGTAGCTGAACTCTCCACAAGGTAATTTCTTATAGCTGATCTCTCTACAGGGAGTATTGTTTGTAGCTGAATTCTCTACAGGTGATTTGTTTGCAGCTGAACTCTCTACATGATGGTTTCTTTGTAGCTGAACTCTCTACAAGGTAACTTCTTCTAGCTGATCTCTCTACAGGGAGATTTGTTTGTAGCTGAACTCTCTACAAGGAAACTTCTTCTAGCTGATCTTTCTACAGGGAGATTTGTTTGTAGCTGAACTCTCTACAGGTGATTGTTTGCAGCTGAACTCTCTACATGATGGTTTCTTTGTAGCTGAACTCTCTACAAGGTGACTTCTTCAAGCTGATCTTTCTACAGGGAAATTTGGTTGTAGCTGAACTCTCTACAGGTGATTTGTTTGCAGCTGAACTCTCTACATGATGGTTTCTTTGTAGCTGAACTCTCTACAAGGTAATTTCTTCTAGCTGATCTCTCTACAGGGAGTTTTGTTTGTAGCTGAACTCTCTACAGGATGGTTTCTCTGTAGCTGATCTCTCTATAATGTAACTTCTTTTAGCACATGTCTCTACAAGGTCACTAGTTTGTAGCTGAACTCTCTACATGATGGTTTCGTTGTAACTGAAGTCTCTACAAGGTGACTTCTTCTAGCTGATTTTTCTAGAGGGTGATTTGTTTGTAGCTGAACTCTCTACAAGGAAACTTCTTCTAGCTGATCTCTCTACAGGGAGATTTGTTTGTAGCTGAACTCTCTACATGATGGTTTCTTTGTAGCTGAACTATCTACAAGGTAATTTCTTCTATTGATCTCTCTACAGGGCGATTTGTTTGTAACTGAACTCTCTACATGGTAGTTTCTTTGTAGCTGAACTCTACAAGGTGATTTCTTCTAGCTGAACTATCTCTTTCCATTGTTGCATGAACTCCCTACAAGGTAACTTTTTTTAGCTGATCTCTCTACAGGGTGAATTGTTTGTAGCTGATCTCTCTACAGGGTGACTTGTTTGTAGCTGATCTCTATACAGGTTACTTGTTTCTTGCTGATCTCTTGAATTCTCTTCAGGGTGACTGCTCTATTAGGGTGACTGCTCTATTAGGGTGACTGCTCTATTAGAGTATCTCGATCTCGCACTTGCTGCACCAAGTTGGATTTCGTGTTATAACTCCGTGGCTTGAAGTCTGATTCTTCTACGCCATTGAAGAGCCTTTCTAAGATGATTGCTCCATCTATACAGCGATTTTCAAAGCATTACCCCAAGCGGTTTATCTGGTAGGCGTGGCAAGTATAGTAGTTTTTATTAGCTAATCTCGATTGCGTAATTGTTACACACTGTTGGTTTTTTCGTTGTATCTTCCTGGTTTGTAGCTCGATTTCTTTCAAACCACAAAAGGTTTGAGGTTCAATAGTTAACCTATTCACCCACCAATTTTCAGCTTCTTCCCCTACGCGGTTTACCCTGTAGGCGTGACAACATATTGGTTTTATTTTTCGTGAATAATCGCTCATAACTCTTTTGCTGTTTATCGAATTCCAGCCAAAGTTGGTACAGTGATGCGCCGTTATACCCCCCTTCTGTGTGCCAAATTTCAAGGCAATCGGATATTGCGTTCGCGTTTTATAGCAGTTTTTGTAAGTGTGCGAAAAGAGGAAGAAAAATAAGAAGAAAAAAAAACGAAGAAACTAAGCCAATTTTTGAAGTCGCATATCTCGGGAATGCTTGAAGCGATTTCGCTCAAATTTAGAATGTGGAGTGCTGAAGGTGGAGGGAATGTCCACAGCAAAAATCGTCTTGTTTCATCAAGGCATCACAGAGCTACGGAGGTGCGAAAATTGCGTTTTCTTTCTTCCTGTCAATATACTCACGGGTGTTGCTTGCGTGGCAACGGGTGCTGGTAACCCTGGGAATAATAGTAAAAAATCTAAATAAAAAAGTTTTCATGTATCCATAGCTCCATAGTGCTTAAATGGTATAATTAACCATATCTGCAGTGGAAGCTTCCTCAGGGTAGGGCATCTCCTATTCCTAGTTTGAGTCGAATCTGCCCAGCTATCATTGGGGTATACACACTTTCAAAATTCATCTTATTTCAGTTTTTCATATAGCCACGCAGTCTTCGATGATTTCTGTAGTAAAGGGAAAAAGTAAAAAGGAACAACCATAGGCTGGTCTTGGAACTTGCAATTACAAAAAGAAGTGATATCTGCTCAAAATCAGTCAGGCTGTGAAAAAGGTGCAGCGTTAAAAAGCTTGGGTAAAAAAGTTGTGAAATCAAAGGTGGCGGCCAACAAATGGCTGCAATGATGTTAATGCTAATGCATTATTAAATTTATGCATTAACATTATTGCAGCCATTTGTTGGCCGCCACCTTTGATTTCACAACTATAATTATTTTAGCCAGGCTTTTTAAGGCCACACCTTTTTCACAGCTAGGCTGTTTTTGAGTGGATATATTAACTATTATTGTGAATCCCAGTGAAGCCATACTTCAAAGAATTTATTTGAACAATAATCGTACATCCAAATGCCTACCTTTACTTGGACATAAGCCGGAGACATTATCAGTCATCTTGTTTGTATATGAAGCCAAGTACTGACAGTGTTTTATTTGGATATGAGCCAGTTATATCACAGCAGTTGTAGAATATCTTAGTTATTAACACTCATCCTCAGCTTTGCCTTGGACTCATGTCGATAACTAAGATATTCTACTCTTTCAGAAACATACCAACTTGGTATGTGAATTCACAGTTTAAGGCAATTGAGTTACATGTTTGTGTTTATATAACAATTGTTGCAAAAAGTGTGAAAAGAAATCTAAACCCTTGTAGACCCCCTTCAGTCTTAAGAAGAAAAAAAATCAAAGAAGAAATAAATTTGAATGTCCGTATCTCACAAATGGCTAGTACAATATAATCGAATTTGCTGTGTGGCCTACCCTACGTGGTGGACAACCATATAATGCAAAAATGGTGTGCTTTAGAGAAGGGACCATGGAGCTTTGCATATGTGAAAATTACGTTTTCTTTCTTCCTGTCAATGTAGACATTGTGTGACCGCATGACACACTACCATGTCAAAGTAACACAATTACATAAAGTCAAAACTAACCATTTATTCTTAGTAGTCCCAGGCTAGTAACACTGCCAGCCATATTGATTACATGTATATGTTCCAGCATCCAACGAAGTAACCTTCAAAATTATCAGTGTACTGTGAACATAATCTGTAGATATTGGTGATGATAAAGAATATTTCACAGAACTGGTTGTGTTCACTTTAGCACCATTGAAATACCAATCTATGAATGGAACTGGTTTACCAGTAGCTTGACATGAAAATACAGCTGTATGACCGATGTTGTATGCTTGGCTTTTCACTGTTAAGTTGATAACTAAAGTACAAATACAAGAGTGTTATAATAAATCTATCCAACCTATAAAAAACCCAGGGTTAAAATATTGTGAAATCAAAAGTTGGTGGACAAGAAATGGTTGCAATAATGTTATTGTCAATCAATTTTAATAGTGACAACATTGTCAGTATTAAAACTGAGTTGGTTTTTAGATCATAACTTAATAGTTTATACACTGATTCTTATAAAGCATTGAAAGGCTGCTTATAATGATTAATCTATCTACATAGCTAAAATATTCAACAGACATTTAAAAAAAAAACAAGTGGACGTTCTGCTACTTCTAAGAACCAGTCACCTACGTATGCAGTTACTGTATTTATCCATGGGTTCAAATAAATGCTAGCCACCAAATGAAGGCCTGTTTGTGCAAACTTAAATACAAGGTCTTGTATGAGATTACAATAGCTTAATTTGTAGAACAAAGCTTACTACAACAAAAGGATGTATCAACAGCAGCTGCTACAATGAGCAACAAGATTTTCCAAATGGAATAAAAGAAATAAATGCCCAGATGTGTATACTGCAATACTACGTATATCCTCTGCTATCATACACTATGATAGTAGTGTATAGTAGGGATCACAAAGGAGTAGGCGTGGCCCACAAAATAAAATCACCCAAAAAGCCTCAATTTTCCCTGACAATGATGAGGCAGTATTGGTTAGGTAAAACTAAGCCCAAACATGCTTTCAGATTGACCCGAAATGCTTTCAACAAGTTGCTACAGAATTAAAAAAAAAATTATTCAAGGGAATTTTCTACTGACTGAGTAACTGACTGAGTAACTGACTGAGTAACTGACCAAGTAACTGACTGATACCTTCAGACAAGCATAACTCGATAACGGCCAAGGATACGGGCTTGATTTTTTCATTGTTCGACGTCACTTCGGCCCGAGAGGTGCCTTTTGGAATACCGCAGTACGTACAATGTATTCTTCATGGACTTACCAGTACCCTCCTTTGTGTCCCATTCATCTTTGCTACAGCGAAAAGTGTCGGTTTGGCTGTAGCATGTGATGGCTTCCCTTCGTAATGGAAATCGTCCATACTTTTCATAGTGGCTGTTTTGATTGCAGAAGTGCTTTTAGAACAGTATTGATTCGTACTGCAGTGTAACGGATTGAACAAAGCCCACAACAAAGCGTAATGGATACTTCACTTTTCAGATGATAATTGATATAAATGGGGTGCGCTGCACCATTTCTTTCTTTCGGTATGCGTGGATTGCAGAGGTGCTTTTTGAACAGTTCTTGATTCAAAATGCTTTGTAACGCATTGAACTTAGCTGACAACAATGCATAATGGATACTTCACATTTCAGACGATAATTGGGGTGTGCGGTACCATTTCAGATGTGGTATGTGTGGGTTCACCAGTCATAATAATTATTTACAAAAAAAGTTAACAAGCATGTACACAGAAAATTTGGAATTTTCAACTAGAGTAGGGACCATAGCACATCGATAAAAAGTACTGAAACAAGCTGGTGTAGTGCACAACATTGAATCACAGTAAAACAATAAGAAGTGTTATATCCCTACTGTGCTCAAGATACCATTATGGAAATGCACAGTAGGGATATAACACTTTTTATTGTTTTACTGTGATTTAATATCGTGCACTACTCCAGCTAGTTTCAGTACTTTTTATTGATGTGCTATGGTCCCTACTCTAGTTGAAAATTCCAAATTGTTTTATGTACTTGTAAGCATTAAAAGTAATGTACTTTTAATATTTTAAAACTAGTGTTATTGATTTCTTTAGATTTTGTGTCTCTTGACAAAGCCTTGGTTCTGTTCTTCATTTTCATTCATGTATATATAAGAGGCACATGCCTCCTTTTGACTTAAAGGGATAAGTAATTTCTGGTAGCCTATAGGCCTGAGCCTAATATGCTCAATATTTTACCTATTATTCTTCTCAAAATTTCTCAAATTTTTCTCCTATTATTCTTTTTAAATTCCTTTTCTAGCCTATTATTCCATAATAATGCTCACTTAGTTTCTGTAGCTATAGTCACTTAATTCTCAAGATGCTGATATAAGTAATTTTGTCAGAATTAATTAATTAATAGCTAGCCATTAATGATGGCATTCCACCTTACACATAATGGTTATAGCCATTACAACAGACATAAAATAGCTATTGGGAGAATAACAAAAGAGTTTTCAATTATCAGTGTATTAAAGCTGTTGTAGCTATTACTACTTACATGCTAAGTTTAGTGGATAATGATATCAATATGCTTGTTGAAAGACTTAAAGAAGATACGCTGGTATAAGATGTACAAGTTTCAGAATTGCAGATAATCATGCAGTTAAATCCCTGATGCTGTCTGCAGATTGTTAACATGAAATGATTTGACTGCTCTATTAGAGTATTTGAGCGTTCTATTAGAGTATATCGATCTTTTAGAGGTTTTCAGCTATATAATGAATTCAGTGGTTGGTCTCATATTAGTTTGGGTGATCAATCGCCTGCAGGTTCTTAGCCTGATTGGCATGGTATATATCAGTTTAATCACGTGCCCTCGTGATTTGCCTGATATGTACACCTATGTATGAGTAACGTGTGAGTATGTATGCATGGTAGCAACAGCATTGTATGAATGCCACAGCTGTAGGTCAGAATGTGCTGAGTTGACTAAGTGAAGGGGGTTACCCTCAACCCAGCTCAGAGACTTGAAAATCCTGGATCTGCCCCATACTAGTGCTGGGCAATAATTTTATAATGAATATATTTTGTATTGTGATAATTTATATAATTATGTCGCAATATGATAGCTAGAAATTATTATCGTGATAGAACTCACATGACCTACCCAGTACTATGTAAGCTTGGTGTCTCTAGTTTTGCCAAGCTTTGCATGGCACGCTCATTGAGAGTGTAGCGTTTTATTATTAGGTATTCTGGTAACATGTACATCCAATCTAGTATCCTTTTAATCATTTGAAAGATACTAGGTAAATACACAGATATGTTTACAATGGTCAATGCAATGCAGTGGGCATTAAGAACAGTAATTCAAAGAGCCAATGCAATTACACTTGTAAAAGATAAATATGACAAAGGTATCGAAGATTCAACCTTAAGACTAAGTATTGTAACTTGTAAACTAACAACTGTTATGGGTATACTTTTTATCGTGATATGTATTCATATCATGAATAAATTTTACCATGACATATGACATAAAATATCGCCCAGCACTAATACATACATACATATATACATGCACACATACACACACTTTTTGGAAAATAATTTCAGGAAACCAGGTGCGCACCCTGCGGCCAAGCGTTTGGTTTACAAAAGTTTCATGTGTACTGCTGTAATAATTGATTTACGGGTGTGCACAAAACTTAATCAATATTATAATAGCAATAACATAAAACTTCAAAAATCATGAATATATCAAACTACATACATAGTGTACGTACCTGGTTTAGTAACTGCAACAATTTCTACTGTAGTAGCATAAACCGTACTTGATAGATCTCTTCCAACACCACAAGTATATATGCCATTGTAGGAACTGTTTGCAACAGGGATGACCACAAATGATGAATATGCTTTGTGTATTGAGTAAGGAGTAGTCATTTGGCCAAAGTTTTTATTAGTAACCACTTGTCCATTTGGAAGAAACCATTTTTTACCCATATATCTTCTATGTCCATCATCATTATAGCAGACACATCTGATATGAGTATTTGGCAGTACATAGATAAGTCTGGTTCCACCATTAGCAGTGGTAAAAGCTGCATTCTTTATATCTATCAAACATCGCTGAACTGATTGTGCAACTTCTGCAAAAAAATAAAAATAAATAAATAAATATATTTTTAAAAAAACCAGCAAATAATCGTATATTATAGAATTGACATCATGTAGGTGGATGAAAGTGTCAGCTGTCCTGACAATCAAACCAACAACAACAATGAAATTGTTACAATCAATTTT
This sequence comes from Dysidea avara, assembly GCF_963678975.1. Classification (NCBI taxonomy): domain Eukaryota; kingdom Metazoa; phylum Porifera; class Demospongiae; order Dictyoceratida; family Dysideidae; genus Dysidea; species Dysidea avara. The sequence goes on from NC_089276.1 coordinate 19,216,897, forward strand.
TTATGATTTTAAGATATGGTAGTAGTAGAAGTCATCTTGAATAATGATTGTACAGTATTTGTTCAGATCCAAGATATGTACAAACCCATTGTTTACATGTCCCTCATTGTGCCTTGTACCTGGTTTTTACTGTTGGCACTTCTCAATGCTTTCCACCTCTTGCTTATTAGTTGTTTTGTATCGATTGCACACAGTGACATTGTGTGGACGGCATTGGTATACATCTTCCATGAAAAAAAAGAATATGCTTATAAGAACAAAAGGTAGCTAGGGTATGTTTCATCACTACAGTATTTTGATCAGTACTCACACAGTACCAACTTAAAGTTATTCTGTAGCGAATTTAGTGGATGAGCAATTTTATTACGTTGTACTGTAGTTAATTAGAAGTTAAGCTCATACCCTATATATTATATTTCAGCAACACAAAAATACTGTACCTGTATACAGCATTAAGCATGCATTCACGTTTACTTACTGAGATCAATAAGAATTGCTGGTCTGGGTGGAAATGGATTTCCAAATCCACAAGTGTATGTTCCAGCATAAGAATAATTGAATGTAGGAATGTACAATACAGATGTCCTTCTTACACGATCTGATGCAAGGTAAGGGGTGCCTTTTGGAGCTATGTAAATGTTACGAAATCTCTTGCCATTAGGAGAAAACCACCTGACTACATCATTTCCTCCACTGCAGCTACATTTCATTGTCACATCCTTCATGCCATCTTGTAGTGATCCACCAGCAGAGTTCAGGTTAGTAGGATTTATAGGAGTAATCTTACAGCTGCTCTGAGGTGATACATCCGCTATTGTAAGTATGCAAATGTTGTAAATGGAAACTTATACTTCTCATTATTTACTATGGTGAAATGATGTATAAACATACAGTTGGCTATATCTGTGCTTACATGCTTTGCACAAAGTTTTATTAATTGTGAAGATTTATCATTAATGTGCAAATGGTGAACCTGAGGTCCAAAAAAACTTGGATATACGTACTACTTGAAAGAACAATCAGTAATACGTATGATTTATATTATTTATATGTGACCAGATTTTACAAAACCGATCCAAATCGCACATCAGGCAAAATCAAACTAACACCATCAGTGGATAGCTACACTACCGTACTAGTAGTTTTGACCCTCAGTACTACTCAAACTACTCAAGGCTGGTTTTAACAGATGTCTTTTCTGGGTAGTGTGGAGTGCTCAAATGGCAGTTTCAGGCCTTGTGAAGGACCTGGCTTGGCAAGAATCAGTGGTTTACTGGTGGACAGCCTTATAATGTTGGCCTGACGTTTTCTCTGTTGATTTTGCTACATATCAGCCACTAAGGAGCCAGCACAGCCCTGTAATCTTGTGTCTGGACTCCAATTGTGGTCTGCCTCCATTTTGAGGTCTATTTCTTGCCCTCCCCGCCACCCCCCACCCTCCACCCTCCACCCCTTTGTGAGCACTCATGATACTACTTCGCTCGTCCAACTGCTCAGATTTTCTATCTTATTTGGCGGGAAACTCTACAAGCAGCTACAAGTACTGGAAATGGCCTGAAAGGTAACAGATTGATGCATCTTTTGTGTAAATTTCATACGCGTACTTGCTATCCTTGGAGAGTTATGCTGGCTTCGATTCTTTAAAACCGTTTATCTCAAAACTTCTCATGTGCGATTTGGATCGTTTTTCCAAAATCCAGTCACATAATTATATAGTTGCATAGTTAAAAGTAAACTTGCATGAGTACAATTGTAGTAGCTGTTTATCCTGGTAAACTGTTCAGTGGAAAGTGTATATTGTACGTACATAAATGCATGAGCAGCATTTGTCCTCCAATTACAGTAATACAAACCTATTATGAGTTATATTGCACAAATTTTCCAAAAAAAGTTCATTTGCAATTTTTCCTACACACAGCAACTTCACCAATAGTATCTGATTAACTTTTTAGCCCAACAGTAGTATATGCTGTAACTTTTGAGAAGTTTGTTTTTGGCATAGTTTAATTGATTTTAGAAGAATAATGTATAGTGACTGTCTCTAGGAAAACTGGTTGTAATGGATAGAACTTGAATAGTGACTAGCTAATTCAACTCTTATTGCACACACACAAAATGTTGCTATTTACACAGTTGTTATACAATGTTCTAGAAATTTCTGAAACCTGCCAGAGTAATTAACTACATTACAGTTCCTGAATCTAGGCTTGCGCCAATTATTCCGGCATAATTTCGAGCATAATAGGCTAGCAAAAGCATCAAACATTATGCCAGCGTAATAGGATGATTTTCAAGATTTTTAATTAAATGCGCAATGCGTGCCAACAATACAGCAAAACATGAACACACTACACCTTAATACTGCATTATATATCAAGAAAATGTGCACTGTTAATATTTTATTGCTTCATGGCTGATTATTTACACTTCACTAAAAAAATCGAGATACTCTAATAGAGCAGTCACTTACTCTAATACAACAGTCAGGAAAGACTGATATACTGTAATAAAACAGCCAACTCTAGAGCATAATCTTGATTTTGAAAGCATAATTTGAGCATAATAGGCTGAATTTGTGAGCATTGCTCAAAAGCATAATAGGCTATTTTCAAAGCATAATTGGCTCAAGTCTACCTGAATCTTGCGTTTAGTTATGAGTGTTATTAGCCATGGTCAATTACAAGAAATGAGCATGCGCTTAACAAATAATATGCGCTTAATAGACATGTGCATTTAACAACCCTACTTTACGGTACGTCATTTTGGGGTATCCCTACTATGCAGTACTGCAATGGCACAAAATACACAGTGAGTAGAGACCAAGCCAATAAAATTATTTTTAGTCACTACAGTGCTTTTCTAAGGCCACTCAACCATGGTATGGGATTTTACTAATATTACAGTTTAGCTTCAGAAAGTAGACTTGACATCTTTATTGTGAAGTTATTAGCCAGATACAAAAATGCTGATCCAGCATTTGGAAAGAGGAGGAGCACTATGATAGTAAGTATATAAGGCCACTACAATTAAGACTGTAGTTTTCCGTCCTGAGGTTTTTGTTTTTCGGTGCGGGCGGGAGGCTTATTATCATTATTCATTATTAAAGATTTGACTGCTCTATTATAGTATCTCTATCTTGAGAGGATTTCAAGGTCATGAAAATGGCTTTTTTGCAAGCTAGCAACCGTTAGAACCATTTATTTTAGGTTTCATTGTGCTTTTTAGTAATGCAAAATAAAAGGCTCCATGAGAAGTTTCCAGAAAGCAGCACAGGAAGTGGTTTTGGAAAAATAATGACAATAATGACCATTTAATGTGGGTGCTCAGACATGATGTGGGCGGAGGACGGGAAACTACACTCTCATTTGGAGTGGCCTAAAGTGAGGGTTCTAAGTGTACAAAGGAACTGAAGTGCCCCTGAAGGAGCTCTGGCTAGCCTGAAGATAGCTGTATATGGGTGTACAGCTCCATGGCGTTAAACAAAGATCTATTACTGTAAGTAAATTCCTGAATGGCCCATAATTGGGTACAATTCATCCCTTATCTTTCCTCTTTCATTTTGTAAACAACCTCTCCCTCCCCTCCACCCCCACCCATCACACCTATTGGAGCCTGCTTGATATGAGTAAAATGTTATCTAAACTAGTGAGAAACATTGCGGTTGGCTATTTGTGCAGTGGATGATCTGGAAGGCAAGAAATTGGTATAAAACATGTGAAGGTTTGTTACTGTAGCTTTGACAATTAGAGAGCTACAACACTCTAGAACTTAAAACCAAAACTTCTTGTATATAAGTCACAAGACCAGTGTGAAGGACAGCTATATATCTTAACATTTATATATATCTAGTTTTGTAATTACCTTTGACAGACAATAAGTTTTGTAGTTAGCTAGTTTTGTAATTAATGTTTAACAATTAATATTTGTGGTATTTGTACAGGTGTTTCGATCGTATTCACATAACATGCGACAAAGCTACACACGGGAAGAACAGCTGGAAGTACTGGAAAATTAAAGTTTCCTTAACTGCTTATGTCTCCCTTGAGTCATCTCTTCACTATGCATACAGCAAATCAGCCTTCTAGATTGCTATATTCCTGTTCATCACGAAGGATTGCATCCAGAAATGGAGTCAAATATTCTTATACACTGTCATGGTGACAGGCACAAACTACTAACTACTTTATTACAACATAGTGATTCATGTGCTTAACAACCCGACTCTACGGTATTCACCCAAAATTCTGCCTTAAAATACTACCTTAAGCGGCAATAGTCTTAGTGCATTTAACATCACATAATACTAAATCTAAGCAAACGTATGTAATACACATGCAATATTGAATTTAAAAAAAAACAAACCCAAAACTCAAAATTTGGTCTGCCTGCCTCATTGCCTGCTATGGTCGCAAGACTAAAAGCTAAATGATGCATCATATGACTACCATTATTTGCAACAAGAGCAAACTCACAAGTGGCATGTGCCTTTGGGGTTCTGATGAGTGATTGTCTATTGTGTTCAATCAAGCTGGTCGTGTTCTTCTTCATGCTATGAAACCATATCATAGCATTAATTTTATGCATTGACACTATCCATATTAGACAATAGACACCACAAATTTATTCACAGCGCTTGTGCTGCTTTAGACACAGGATCTTTTATAATCCTGACCTGGATGAATAACAACTGAGTGACATACCCTTTTACAATCTAGCTGGACCAGCAACAATTGAGGGACTAATGATCTAGCTGTGCTTATAGCAGGAGATCTTACTGTACCGCACACTGTATATCTGTGTAAAACCTTCACTGAGCGAAGATTCACAGTAATGGCAAATATAGTAATTGATCGTAAAACATAGTGAAAAACAGGATGTGAAAAACCATAAACATTGCTTATAGTCAGGCTCACTTAAGACACTCTAATAAAGCAGTCACCCTAATCAAATGGTACGGTAGTACCATTTAAGTAGGGATCTCCTCAAAAATTTTATGCGGCACCAAAAGTTCCACTTTTAAAAATCATCCTAGAGACTTTTTATGCCACGAAAATCACCTTTATGGGATATTACTAGTCCATATAATATATAATACAGCATTAAATATAATAAAACACTTACAGGTGGCCAGATATAGAATTTCAAAAAAATTACCAATACTCGAATTTTAGTCTTCTTAACTGTCTGACTGCCTGACCACAATTGCAAGGCTAGAGGCCAAACAAAGCAGCGCACAGCCGCCATTTTATGCCACAATAACAAACTCACCAGTGGGATGTACCTTTTGGGGTTCCAACAAGCGTAGGCCCTCTGCACCTTGTCTTTTATTTTATCTTCAATCAGGCTTCTTCATCCAACGAATGCATATCGAGGCGTTGATTTTCCGTATCAATACTTTCTTTTAGCAGCATATTTAGACATCACAGAATTATTTCAGAACTGCATTTCAGAAGTGCTTTAGTCCCTGCACTACTATAGAAGAGCCATACTAGCTAGATATCTGCCTGCAACTCCGCGATTGAGATCCCGCTCGCGACCATGCTCATCAAATAAAGATCTATATAGGTGGACTAATGGCGATAGAGTATGGAGACCACATGCACTCTTTACAATCTAGCTATTTACTTATCAGTAAACAAAATGACCCCACCCCAGCCCTTATTGGTCTAGCTAGCTGCATGACTCGAGATATACTCTAATACAACAGTCATGTAAGATATTCTTATAGAACAGTCACAAGTTACATTGTAGCTAGATGTGCTACACCAAAAAACCACAAACTAGTATTTTAAAATGAAGTAGGGATCTATGCAGTGAAACAAGAGATGAAAGATTCATGCTACTACAGCACAGCTTGATGGAAAAGTCCCTATTTTGGCAAATTAGCTATAAAAATTATTTTGTTCTGTGCCAAAGTAGAGACTTTTCCATTGAGCTATGTTGTAATACCATCATTCATCTCTTGTTTCACTACATTTTATTGCATAGATCCCTACTTCATTTTTAAACTAACATTTTAAAATATATATAACAGCCATGTTCGATATTCATAGTAATATATAGAACAGTCACACATGTATATTATAGCTTAACTATAACAAAAACTAAACAAGCTAGTGTATTTCAAAATTAAGTAGGAATCTAAGTGAAAAAAAGTGAAGTAAGAGATATGAATGATAGTATTACTGTATAACATAGCTCTGTGGAAAAAATAAACTTGAAAAATAACTTTAGCATTAAACACTATAATTGTTATGAAATGCCAACGTAGGGATTTTCCCACAGAGCTATGTTTCATTCATACCTCTTGTTTTATCACTAGGAACCCTACTTCATTTTTTAATTAATAACTCTATCTCAGCTTGTGTGTGATAATTTGGCATCGATTGTTAGCTGAAATTAACCTTCCGCTTATCATGAGTAGGTACTATAGTGTTCTCATTGTCATAGTGGTGTTCCAGGTCTTGATAAACTTCACCAAGTGATATATTTGTCTCTCGACTACATACTCCTGGCATGCTGTATTTTCAGTACTGCAGTTGCTGCTATGCTTTAAAGCCACTCCAAGTAGATGCATTGTTTCCCATTTCCCAATTCTCTTCTGTATGGTTTTACTCATTATGCTGTCAACTGAACATTTTATTTATTATTTATCACGATTACTAGCACTTGCACCCAGGTACTATTTTAGCAATAATTTTATTCAGGATCATAACCCATCAAGCTTTTACCATATTCAGGCCTTAATTTAATTTTTAAGGTGCTGAGGATAAATGTCCTTACATATTCACAAATGTACAGACATAGCGTCAAATTGTACAGACATGAGCTAGAGGAGCACTTTGTATAGACTGCTGGAATTGGAATAGGGAGTTTCCATTGAAAGTTTTGAGGTTAAACACAACCACATAGCTGCAACATATCACCAGACTGTGGTCATAACAGCTGCTGGTGATAGCAGTACACAAAGGGGAGGTGGCATTGGTAAATCCTTGGGTTGGGAAAATGTAGTATCTCCTAGCAACCAAGTGACAGTTATTGTTAGCACTACAAACAAACATGCACACATCAGCTTTTATGGTACCACTATTGGTTTTGCAAGGACATGGGTGTCCGCCCAAAACTAATTATGTGCAGACATTGTGCTATTTGTGCGGATTTTGGGGGTGGGGTAAAAGCGGGACGGGGACCGGGACGAAGCCATGTTGACGTAGCTGTGCTCACGTGTCACTGAGAGATTTCTGCAATAAGCCATAGCTGAGAGCAGCATTCTTTACTTCAGAGGTGCTATTTATAATAAAGCTTGAGAGATTTAGCTACATTATACTCAAACTTACAAGACAGACTTATTGTAACGGTGACTTAAATCAGTTTGAGCTACTTAGTATCTGCTGAGACTAATCTCTTTATGGATGACTCAGAAGATGGCTCGAATCACGCCACAGATGACTGCACAGTGATTTCAAATGATGCCAATGGTGCCCTCGAAATGGAGGAGATTGTATCCTATTTAGAAGGAGCTGGAACCAACTACAAAGATTTTTTGAACACCTCTGTCAAGCCACCCGTGCAACCCCGAGGAGGAACACTGATATTGTTTGATTTAGGCCCAGATGAATCTCAATGGGAGAGCAACAAAAAGAAGCTAAGGTATAGTGAGCTATGCAATCATGAACATATAGAATTATATCAAGAGTTATTATTAACTCTTGCCTATACCTATATTGTTTGTGTATATTATATACTGTGCTAAAATTACCTCTTTATCTACACAGATGTGACCAATATAGATGGGTCCATAAAGGCACTAGGACTTTTGACCGTGGGAATTATTCTGTGAAGAAGAAGACTGGAGCTATTGATGTAGCAGGGATAGAAAAGCAAACTGGTGATAACTCCTTCAAGCGGTTGGAATATTGGGGTATTGGCTCAAGCTATTTAATTCACTATCTGGGAGATCACAATGCATTTGTACCATGTGCACACCGGAACAGCAAGAAAAGTACCAAACCATTTGTACGGTCAGCACCTCACATTAAGGAAAAGGTATAGTGTAATAGTTAAGCATGAAATAGTTAGGGACCTGCCTATTATGTTCAAAATTTTGCAGGTTACTAATAAAGGACCAATGATGTCAGCACAGAAAGTTTATCAACAGTTAGTCAATGAAGATGAAGGTGGGCCTAGACATGTCATCAACACACCTAGAGACCAGAATCAAATCAAAAACTTCCAGAAAGATGAGAATCGCCAGTTCCGGATTTCACATGATGGTATTTACAACACATACCAACTATGTTTCCAGCTGCAACTGAAAGATCGTAAGGGAGAGCCCCAAAATTTTCTTCGAAATTTTCAAGTGTACCCAACAGTCTGTGTTCACATGGTACCACATCCTCTCTTGGAGAATTTAGAGATGCTTCTGAAAGTTTCCACGACCCCTGTAACCCTGCATTATGACACTGTTTTCAACATGGGAGATTTCTATCTGTCTACTCTAGTTTTCCGAAATGCTATTTTCAAGAAAGATCCTATCACACCAGTGGCTTTCTTTATCCATTCCAGGAGGTTTCAGGAAGACCACATGCTGTTTATGAAAACCATAAGAAAGTCACTACCTCTGCTTGCTTCAAAGAAGATTCTAATCGAGAATTTGATTTTTCTGATGTGTTTCCAATGTGTCTGAATGTTTTTTGTTGGAACCATCTAGAACGTGATTTGCATTTTTACTTGAAGAATTCAGCCAATTGTAAGCCATCTGAGATTAGTTATTATGCCAACAGTTTCAAAGCTTTGATGAATGAAGAAAATGAAGATGATTTCGACAGTTCCTGGAGCATCACCAAGGCTTCCTTTACGAATCCAACTGTTCTGAGATATTTTGAACAAAAGCTTTTGCCAGCGTTTAAGGAGCATTCATCCATTTGGAAACTTAGAGAAATGGGGGTTTCTGATCCAGAGAATGGGCTAACAAATAATCCATCTGAATCCATGAATGCTGTTCTCCACAATCTGCAGCAATGGAAACAAGTTCCCCTTGATGTTATCTGTGTATCTCTATTTCATCTTTCAAGCTATTACCAGCGAGAAATTATTAGGGCTTACCATCTTTGTGGTTCATGGCAATTGAAAGAAGAACTCTCTTACTTGCAGCGAGATGCCAGTCTAATGCCATTCTTGCCAAAAGCAATAGACCCCAAAGAAATTGTGGCCAAAGCCAGGGATAGAATTTTACCATCTTATGAAGAAGCCAGCCCTTGCTCTTTTCGTGATGACACTACTGCTTCAGTATCCAGTGACAAAGCCACTTGCAAGCTAAACAGTCAGCTAGAATTGGCACGAGAAGCAGTTCATGACAAGCGAGTTGGTTTGACTGAAATGGGATGTTGGATTGTAAGAGGTGCAGATAATGAGACACCGTATGCTGTCTGACTGTTTCCAAAAGAGACTTGCTCCTGTCCTTCAGTGAAAAAATGTTACCACATAATTGCCTGCAAGCTAATGATAGGGCAGGACATCAGTGACCACACCAAGCCTAATATGACACTGCTTACTCAGAGGGTGAGACAGAAGAACAAAGAAAGACCTTCTGGAAGAAAACCTCCAAGAAAAAGAGATTTTGACCAGGTTGCTGCTAATAGTAAGTTTATAGTATTTCCAATAGATGTGTACATATTCTTGTATTTCCATATTACAGATGTCAATGACAGTGAAGGTGAAGGTGAAACAGTTCACAATAGCCATCAATCAATGGAACAAAAGGATGGCCGCAATATAGGTAGTACATCAATTGTTTTGTCATATATACATGTATAGGTACTACCATTCAACACAGGCACAGACAATACTGTAGCTGGAAAAACCAATCACGTTGTTAGCCAACCTTCTAAGAAACACCGATGTGCTTCCATAGCAGGTCGGTTTATTATTAGAATATGGACTACATACATAATGTTAATATATAATTTAATTGTGAAATTAGAACCAAGTCAACCAACCACCTGCACTGAGGCAACTCCTGATCTTGATGAAAGTATTACTGAAAATGTGGAGAATGAAGGTACATAGACCCATACTTTAATGTTCACATGCTATGCAGTAGCTAAAATGATAATGCTGAATGATGTATTTCTTATCTTCATTATGATTGTAGATGTCAACACCAACTCAAATGTGGAAGATCATGAAGATCGGAACTGTATCTTGAATAATTCTAATGGTACGTGAGTTCACATGCATAGTACACTTATCCTAATACTGTCATAATTTCACACTACATAATAGGCAGCAATCACAACATAAGCAGATGGCTTAGTGACTATGTTTCACACACTTGTTTGGCATCTGAAGGTATACTTACACTCTAAAATGATTATAACATGCATACTTATTGCTCTGATCTGATGAGTGTACTTTGATTTTAATTTGTTAACAATAGATCTTAAAAGATTTATCAGAGTGAGTGAGTCACCTTATACTTCAAGAATATTACGGGAAAGGATGAGCAATGTTTCAGCTTCCAGAGACTTTGCCTGTTGCGATTCTACCAAGTTTAAGTGGTCTAGTATTCTGAAAAAGTTGCAGAAGATGTATCCTAAAACACTTCTTTGTCCACATGTCTGTAGAATAAGCTTGAAAGAGGTATGTACAACAGTTAAAAGACATGTACGTAGATGATTTTGCATTTGTTTGTAGCAAATTGCTGATTTAGTGGTGGGAAAGATAGTAGTTGTCCAGACTATGAGTAATAACCAAGTTGCATTTCTTAGACGGCTTCTTGATGAGAATAATGTACCAGCAGTTCAGGTGATTATTATAAAACATATTACACATATAATAGCTAAATGGTCAAATGAAATTAGTCAAAAGTACATTTCATGCACAGGTGATTTGTACATATGATGAACCAGACATCATGGAATTGAATTATCATGCTGGGACAGCTTGTCGTTCACTTGCTCATGCAGTTTTAACTGTCTACACTGGAGTGAAATGCTGTAAACCAAATGATGCCGATGCAGTTACAGCAGTGCTTCTCATTGCGACATGCCTGGATGAGAATTTGGACCTAGCTAGAGCTTATGTAAATCTTCAAGACACATCACAATACCTCCACAGCTTCCTAAGCTTGAAAGCTCCAGATGTTGGCACATTACACCTATCTATGCAACAAAAACAGTTCTGCCAGACTACAATAGATCATGTTAATCTCTACTGTTTCTGCCAGACTCCTTGGATTGATGGGTCTACATCAAGAGAAATTTATGGAGATCACCAAAAGGAGTATAAAGCGTATCAATGCAGCAGATGCGAAGACTGGTTTCATAAAGCCTGCCTGAATGCTCTTGGCATACCAATACCTACACGCAAAAGTGATTTTATTTGCAGTAGATGTATCATACCAGCAACTATTCAATGGCACCATCGAGAATTCACCAACACATGTACATCAGACAACTTTCTGACCATCTTTATGTTGTACTGCCTACAATACCCAAACTTCACAGAAAACCTTGGCACTGATGACATGGAAAACACCTTGAAGGCTTGTATCACATTGATGAAAAGAAAAAACATCGAAGAAGCAAAGTCACTTGCTCTGAAAGCAGCACACAGTAGACTCAATTTCACCAAAGCTGATAATGAAAAGATCGATTGCTTTGGAACGGAAGAGAATGCTTTTCTGTGTTTAATCTCACATGTATGGAAACTGCAGGTGTCGCAGCAATGCAAATCTCAATACTGTCCAGCCAAAAACCCAGTGAAAACAGGCTACCAAACAACATTCTTATTGCCTCCGACTCTGTGTCCATCCAATGTTCAGAGAATCTTTCCAGTTCCAGGAGATGACATGGGATACTGTGGATCCGAGTTCCCTAAGAAACCACCTCGGAAAGCTCCTTATATTCTCAGTGACAGGATTAATACCACAGAAACTATCAAAACACAAAACAGTAGAGAGAAATTCTATTCCTGCAATGGAAAACCAAGAGTCCTTTCATCTGGTTTCATGAACAAGCATCCATGGCTGCTTCCTATTAGCATTGAATCTCTCAGTCTTCATCAGATCAACTGGATGCCACTGTCCATCACTGTTTACAATTATTGTTACCAACTTGGTGGTTGCACGATCAACACTGGAGGCCACTTTGTTTCAATTGTGTTGTGGCATGGACGACCATACTTTTATGATGGCATGAAATCAACCAACCAACAGCGTTTCATTAAATATAACCATGAAATGGTTTTAAACTTAGAAAACTGCACAGGATCATATGCATATTATTTTCTGTTTAGCAAGTAATCTGTTTATTATTGTTGTTTTATCCATGTATAGCTGTATTTTGCGGTATGTATAACCTGTATACATGGTGGAAAACTGGTATTAATTTCTAGGCAGTATCATTAATGTATGGAGAAAAGGTTATAATCAGGATCAAAATCACATAGGCTCCCCTCTAGCTATATGAGGGTCATTATTATTTACCATTACTGCAATACAACTTCACTTTGAAGGATACAATACATATGTATAGATCAAAAATACATTAGCTACATAAAATCATAATACAGTATTTAATAAGTACAAGTAAAACTGATCAAGAGATGGGGAGTTTACAATGTGGTCTGGTAATTTGTTTGACTATAAAAAAAGTTATATCGTATCAAGACTTCAATGAATAGTATTATAGGATATTTTTATTAACCACTATCAAATTATGATGAAACAACTACAAAGTAAATGCAAGTCAATCCTCGGACAACATGCGACCACACAACTGACCGAAAATGAGGACAGTACACAGGCACGGCAAAGAGTATTTACAAAAACTAAACTTACAAAACAGGTTTATTAACTTCAACTTGAAACAGGTTAGCTGTCCACTCATTAAAATAGCAACAGAAGAATATTTGCTGAGAAGCAGATATTGAGGCTCTGGCCATCCTATTTATTATTGATTGTATGCAAATATTATACAGTAGAAATCACTATAATTGTGGGAGGGGAATAGCTAGTTCAGTGACTGAAGTGCAATCAGGCATAGTGCTAGCACAACTATACTCTCAGTATATAAGAGAGGGAATACAGCATCCATAATGAACTAGCTATTTATAGCTATGGAGGCAGAACTAGATTTAGGTAACCCCATACAGTGATCTAACTCTAAAGTCACTTTGGTCCCCGTCCCCGTCCCGCTTTTACCCCCTTTCGTCCCCGTCCCGGTCCCGGTCCCCGTCCCGCTTTTACCCCACCCCGGATTTTGTCCGTTGACCGCACGTTAATTTAAGGCCTGATATTCATGTTTTTATAGCCATTATGTGGATTTGAATTTTGACAATTGTTAGCAATGGCTGCAATGAATAATGAACCACCTACCAGCATGCATTTTCGGTAAATGAAATAGGAAACAATGAATCTACTTGGAGTATCCGAACTAGTATATAATTGTGGGGTTCACCTACCCACCTGCAAACCTTAATTATGTGGAATTGTCTCGGTTTTTTAAATCCTTGTACTAGGTCTCTAACCTACAATTAAAAACAAGTGATAATATGTAAATAAGGGATTGGGTGCATTTTTAATTGCCGAATGCCTTAGCTTGAGGCAAGGAATCTGGTTCTATTCTACCCGACCCCATACATAAATAAATATACGTACGTCCATTGATGTCATTTGCATCATAATTTTAATAATAATCATCAACTTCTAGTATACATATTTACTACTAAACAAGAAAACAAGCAGCTGAGAGTATAGTACACAGTGTTGGGAGTAACGCGTTACATAAGTAACGCGTTACGTAATATTATTACTTTTGTGGTACCTAAGTAATATAACAAAATACGCAATAAAAACAGGTAATATAACTCAAGTTATTTTACTTATCAATGTAACGTGTTACCTAAGTAATATAGTTACTGTAATGAGTCTAATATTACGTAATATTATTACTACAAGTAACGAAGTTACTAATCTCGTTAGTTATCCTCTGAGTAACGCCTAGCCACAACGAAGTAACGAAGTCTACTGAATGAAGCTTATTCACCAGCTTCTTACTTATAACCAAGATTTGCACATTGTCCAACAACGCAATCATGTCACGTGATAAGGCGGTAGTTTCACATGTGACAACTTACACAAAGTAATATAATATGTAATATTGCTATAGGTACTTTATTTTATGGGTAATATGTAACTGTAACTAAATAGTTCAGTTGCAAGTAATATGTAATATGTAACTAGTTACTTTTAAAAAGTAACTTGCCCAACACTGATAGTACAGTAGTATATTAGGGGACCATGGAGATATGGGTATTTCTGGCCAAAACAATCACCAAACACCAGCTTCACAAAACTATCCTGCAGTATTGGTGTATAACCAAGCCCAAAAGTGCCTTCAGTATGACCGTAAATGCTTCCAAAAGATTGTTACAAAATAAATTATTTTTTTACCGGATTGCTTGATGCCTTTAGACAAGCATAACTCAATAATGGCTAAGGGTACGGGCTTGATATTTTCAATGTTCAACATTGCTTCAGCCCGACAGGTGCCTTTTGGCATACCGCAAACTCTGCAATACGTACAATGCATGCATCATGGACTTACTTTTGTCCTCCTTTATGTCCCATTTCTTTTGCTGACAGTCCAAAGTGCCAATTCACAGTAGAATGATGGCATTCCAGCTATGTTTGTAACAGGAATCTTCTGTACGACTGAATTAGGGATTAAATGTCCACTGGTATATCAACAGGTGTAGGTGACCTCCCTTGTTTACCTACTTTTTATTTCTATGATCCGTAATCAAACTTAAATTCCATAATTAGTGCTACACAACAACTTACGTTCTGATATAATACCCGGGTGGATTATTTGGTGATGTGGTGACGAGTGACTACTTTTGTACTGAACATTGTGATAGTTACTCTGGACAAGCAGCCAAGGAGTATTACATAATGACAATGTTACACAGCATCTTGTGTTTTTGTATTCAGATATCATAACCAGGTGGGTTGTAATGGGATACACTAGTCACTTCATAGTAAATACAATAAGTCAGACAGTGAAGCAACTATTCTTACCTTGCTTGCGATCGCTGTGTGGCAGAGATACACAAAAGATTTGATGATCACCTCTGCATTCACTTTACATTACATCATGTACATGGGTGTTGTGCTACGTCTGGTTACACCATTCACAATGTAAGCCTCACTGTTGATGGAACTGCTATGAACTGGTATTTGATTATAGTTTACTAAGGCATGATCATAACTGTTGTATGGTAGCTATAGCAATAAGGCTAATGGACTGCTGTATAATCGCTAACTTTGTACCAATAGTACATAATAATTAAGGCTCTATTATTATTACAGTTGAACCTCTCTAGTCTGACACTTGCATAATCAAGAATCCTCTCCTATCAGACCAAAATGTCATTTACCAATACTTTTTGTATAGAAAGCAACCTCTGTAATCTGACACCTCTGTACTCCATAATCCAACACAAAATTTGATCCTTATACACTTATTGTTTTCTTCCTTTGTAATCTGACAGAGAATAATAGCAGCATTATATATACCATAAATTGGGAAATTTTCGTTCGAGATAATTTAATTTAAAAATTAATTCGATGTGTTATATTTTCGCGGACAGCCCAAGCCACGAAAATATTTTACCAGCAAATTTTTCTGTACATCAAATAATTTGGCTGGTGCGCCAGAAATGAACTTGCGTGCAAGATGTGATAAAAGTTAATATACGGGCAATTGTGATGGATGCCCAGCTGTACCTGGCCACGCGAGACTAGATACATTAGTCTTTCTTCTCCAACAGCGTACTCATTCCTCAAGTGCTTCAACCTCGGTTTTGACAGCTTCACCTCCAAAAATATTTTGCAAATAGAAAATATTCAAGAGTGAAAATATTTCACGTAATTGGTAAAAGCAACCACGAAATATTTTTACTGTCAAATATTTCCCAATCTACGGTATATATATAAACAATCACAGAAAATAATTTTAAGCATTTAATTGGTTGACAATAATAGAAAAAGGTTGTAATACTTGCAGATTCTAAATTGATTCATGTTAATAACCTTGTGTGATCCATTTTACCTGTAATTTACTGCATTATCTGATAGACATTGTACCCAACAACCTCAGCAAACTTTTTGTCTCCCATTGAGCATCAGATCAATGAGTGTATGTACTCTTTTGTTATATGTTCAAAACATTGTTTGTTATGAGCAGAAGAGTGTTGGAACAAAGTGGGCCATGGCCACCCCACACTACATTCAAAAGTATGTTTTAACCCCCACACTTTTGGAGCCAGGTTGAAAAAATCAGCCAAAGCTGTATACACAGAAATACATACCTCCATAATGAGTCCATACACAGCCATCATGCAGTAGCACAAGTCTATTGTGACTTCACTGATTTGTGACTGTTTCACTGTACTAAACCAAGTAGCGCCTTTACTTTAGTCTTGGCACGTGATATCTGTTGTGCAAGTGGTATCTATTGTGCAAATATTTAACTGGAGCTTGTTTAAATGGAAAGAGTGCCACATTTGATTTAGCTTGAAGGTGGCAACAGATCTCACCGAGGGAGGTCTCACTGTAGTGCACGAGTGCAGGAGAATTGCTAACTACCGGCAATTAAACTTGAAAGATAGTGTGAATACTTCGGTCAACTTAGTCTAAAGATATACGCTAGACATACAATGATTCTGGAAATGAAAGTTGGCAACCGTGATCACAATGTGGCATTCATGTGATATACACTACCTGCTGGAGCAGACAACCCAGTTTCTTCAAGGTACTATGTTTCACTTTGTGGATAACAACTGTTAATGTTGTAATCCTTGTAGTGAAGTATGTAAAACATAAAGAGAATGTGCCCTTTGTCAAGCTCTCCAGCCCACAACAAATCACATCTTGACTGGATGTCCTGTTGCTCTTGATCAAGGCAGGTATACCTGGAGACATGATTCAGTCCTACAGGTTCTCGTTCATGGACTCCAACAGCACTTACCTGACAGTTTTAAACTCTATGCTGATCTTCCAGGATATCTTACTAGTGTCTGCCCTCTCAGCACCATTCCAACCAATCTTTCCTCTGCCCTTAGCAGACCTGACTTGGTTTTAGTTTCCAGTATATCCATCTGTCTGTTCGAATTACTGTAACTATTCCCACCAATACCCAGCAACATCTTTTGGCTGCTAGAGTTAGGAAGAAAGACCGGTATTGCTGTTTACAATATGACCTTCAGCTTTCTGGCTTATCTGTTAATCTCATTTCCATCGAGATTGGTTGTTTAGGCCATTTTATGCCAGACACAAATGTCCAAGAAGCCAATGCTTGTGAAGTGGCAAAGAAGACTATAAGATCCCTGTTTGAGCAGGCTGCTCGCATTGCTGTCTCCTGTTCATACAGGATTTTTAATTCTAGAGCCTCCCCAGACTGGGATATATCAGTTTGCCTAAACTGAACTTTTCTGCATACTATAATTATTATTTTTGTATTGTAATTTAATAGTGTAAGTCTTGCCAGGGCTCCTGTACTGTCCGCCCAGTGCATGATACCCCTGAGTCTAGACCCCTGTACTTAAGTTGTATTTTGTCTTAACTAAACAAGACATCTCCCTCAGTCCATCACGTGACCATGATTTCTACGTGATATAATTATAATCAAGCACATGCAGTAGGTGTAGAGGAGTACAGCAGACAATTGTGTGTGAAGACATAGTTTCTAAATCTATGGCCACTCCTAGAAAATTCATTGTTTCCCATTTCCCGCCCACATGCAGATTCTCTTCCCGCATGGTCATTCATTATTGCTGTCAACTGAACATTTTATTCATTATTTATCCTGTGATTGCATAGCAGTAACTAGTTTAGCATTCAGAAGCCCATTTAGCTATATGTTTAACTGTATTCTTACCTGTAAGTTAGTTATCAGGAATTTTGAAAATTAGTGCTGGGAAATATGAACAGTGTTGGGGGTAACGCATTACTTATGTAACGCGTTATGTAATATTATTACTTTTGTGGTAACTAAGTAATAATGAAATACGCTATAAAGAACAGGTAATATAACTCAAGTTACTTTACTTACAGATGTAACACGTTACCTAAGTAATATAGTTACTGTAACAAGTCTAATATTATGTAATGTTATTACTACAAGTAATGAAGTTACTAATCTCGTTAGTAATCCACTGAGTAATGCCTAGCAACAGCGAAGTAATGAAGCCTACTGAATGAAGCTTATTCACCAGCTTCTTACTTATAACCAAGATTTGCACATTGCCCAACAATGCAATCATGTCACATGATAAGGTGGTAATTTCACACGTGACAGCTTAAGGCTGTGGACACAAAGTAAATATAATATGTAATATTATTATAGTTACTTTATTTTTTGAGCAATATGTAACTGTAACTAAATAGTTCTGTTGCAAGTAATATGTAACTAGCTAGTTACTTTAAAAAGTAACTATCCCAACACTGGTTATTAGCTAGTGATAACACACTTCACAACACCTTTGCATAAACGCACGCATGAATTAAGCTGCAGAAGCCTTATCAATGGGATCCTGTGTGTCTGCATGGATGTTGATCTCACTGAGTTCAGTTGTGGTTAGCTCGTTATGGCTACCTTCGTCCCTCACACTTCGAAAATCACATTCTTATGCCCCTGAGCACATACGTATTTATTAAATGTTTCATTGAATTCACCAGGCTTACGTGAGGCTTAACAAATGTATCACCTAGCCTTATAATGTGGGTTTCGTCGCGACAGAGTTAAGTTCGGTCATGATGCGCAACTATCTCTAACAACACACTTTACGAGCCACACGCTACAATTACATCATTTTTACATACCTTCCCTAGCTGAAATACAGGTCAGAGCCCACAGAACAACGAAAGTTCTCTTCATGACGCTATCACGTGATCCACAGCGTTCTCGATTAATTTTCACGTTATTGTTGCAATGTCCAAATTTTAGCGATGCTGGACCAGGGTCCTATGTGCAAATTTAATTCTTAAATTGACGGAGTTGCGATGATCGATCGATTTCGTTCCGTGCCGGGTGATGGCCACTGATTTTTAGAAGTGAGTTTCGTGACTATTAAATTCAGTTTTCTGTTCGGAAATGTCGTTGTCATAAATTATAATGAAGTGCTGGCAAGAGTGCTGGTGAATTGCAGGCAGCCTGGGTTTGGCAAGGGGTGCACTTGCACACCTTGACTGAAATTTTTGATGTAGAGTTATTAAGCACATGCAGATATCCAAGGAATAAACCAGTGGCCGCTCAGTACTAAAACTACTTTTCACAACTAGCGTTAAGGCCACTCCAAATAAATTCTCTGTTTCCCGTCCACCGCCCGCATCTAGTTACTGTCAGTTCTAAATATTCCATTATTCCGTATTCTTCCAGTTATTCTTGCATACTGAGAGGCTCAGTAAAAGCCATCTTGAAACAGTGTCAGCTCACGTGTGTTAGCAGTGCTATCGAGTTAGCACAAACTTCACGTTTGTACTATTTTTACAACTTGAAAAGGAAGGAATAAGCTTAAGCATGCTTTTATGCAGCTTTTTATGGTTGTGCCAGGAAAATAATGGCTTGAAAAGCTGCCAATCTTATAATGAAACAATGGAAATGGACCGCCTGCCCGCATGCAAATATGCTTGGGTCCAGGACGAGAAACAGAGAATTTATTTGGAGTGGCCTAATCTGAGACTGGGGAGGGGGGAGGGGTACACATAGTGTTTGAAGTAAGTACTTTTTGTGCTTTATATTGCCATGATTGTTTATACAGTTGAAGTAAGAGAGGGCTTGTGTGAGTGCCAGTATTAAAGAGGAAAACTGTAGGGATTTCTGACTAACTACGTAGGGCTGGGAAATTTTTGAAACACATTTGTGTCAAGATTGAATCAGGAAACAATTTTAGAGAAGTGATGGAGATCTGGAAGTAAAATGAGCTGAAGGGACGAAATTCAAAAATAAGAACTATGCATAGCTATAATTATGTGCGTGCAAACTAATAATGGCTTTTAAGACTTATAGTGGACTGTAAAAAAAAAAAATTAAAGCTAGTTGAATTGTAAAGCAATTTTTAATCAGAGAGTACTACATGAAATATATATTTTTTTGAAAATGGCCATGAGGACTGAGGTACTTTTAGTCCAATCCTTGTAAGATGTACAACATGTAAGCATTATAACTTTGTGTTTATACTTTTCTGTGACGCAGTGGGCTATTTTGTAATATAAGTTTTACAACTAGCCTAATCATCCTACAACTAGCATTTACAACTAATTAAAAGTCACTTACAACTAGCTTTTTGGCCACAACTAGCCCCTTTTCTAGCCCCTAGGCTTGATCATGACTGTAATAAATCATGCTTTCTAAGTGGTCACCACTGATCAAGAGCTGTAGGGACCATGCAGTGACAGTCATGAGTTCAGTTATGAGCCTAATTATGAAGTAAATTATATCGCATGATCATACAAATGACCAAGTGCATTAGTGCATTTAATGGTGTATATAGCTAAGCTGTCCATGTGGAAGATTCTTCAGTGATTGTTCTATTAGAGTATTTGACTGACTGCACTCTATTAGAGTATCTCGATCTTTTGTGTGCCGGTGTGTAGAAAGGGGAGGGTTACAATGGTGTATATATGTTAATAGTATCTAATCCAAAACAGCCAAGCTGTAAAAAAAGTGTGCGGCCCTCAGAAAGGCTATGGTGAAAAAAGATGTGAAATCCAAGGTGGCAGCCAAGAAATGGCTGTGATGGTAGGTTAATGGTAAAAAATTTAACAACAACAATTCAGGTGAATTTGGCGCCGCTTGGTCTTGGCACAAAAATTCACCTGAATTGTCGTTATTAAAATTTTTACCATTAGCCTACCATCACAGCCATTTCTTGGCCGCCACCTTGGATTTCACATCTTTTTTCACCATAGCCTTTCTGAGGGCCGCACACTTTTTTTACAGCTTGGCTGTTTTGGATTAGATTTCATTTCTTTTTGTATTTGTATACACCAAAGCCGGCCTATGGCCAGCTTTGGGACTTTTTTAACCTATGTTTTTTTCTTTACTACAGGAAGAAGAAAAGATGAAGTAGATGTACTTTAAATAATTATTTTATCAGTAAATGTACAAATTATATATACTGTATAATACATAATAATTATGTGACCGGATTTGCAAAAAGGGGTCTTCCACACACATCCAATTTGCCAATTTGACAATTGATAACTTCAGATTGGAAAGAGCTATTGCCTTGATATTTGGGCAGTGGTGAGCACCACTATAGCTGAATACATGGTGAAATTTTCAGGTTAATATGTTACTTGAACACTGAGTTATGGTCTCCAATGTTTACGGCATTGGATGTGTGTGGAAGACCCCTTTTCGCAAATCCGGTCACATATATTGATTACAGAAATCTCCATGGTGGTTTCTTTGTAACTGAACACTCTACAAGGTGACTTCTTCTAATTGCTCTCTCTACAGGGTGATTTGTTTGTAGCTGAACTATCTACATGGTGGTTTCTTTGTAGCTGAACTCTCTACAAGGTAATTTCTTCTAGCTGATCTCTCTACAGGGAGATTTGTTTGTAGCTGAACTATCTACAAAGTCACTTCTTATAGCTGATCTCTCTACAGGGTGATTTGTTCGTAGTTGAATTCTGTACAGGTGATTTGTTTGCAGCTGAGCTCTTTACAAAATGGTTTCTTTGTAGCTGAACTTTCTCCAAGGTAACTTCTTCTAACTGATCTTTCTACAGGGTGATTTGTTTGTAGCTGAACTATCTACAAGGTAATTTCTTCTAGCTGATCTCTCTACAGGGTGATTTGTTTGTAGCTGAATTCTGTACAAGTGATTTGTTTGTAACTGAGCTCTTTACAGAATGGTTTCTTTGTAGCTGAACTCTCTACAGGGTGATTTGTTTGTAGCTGAAATCCCTACAAGGTAACTTCTTCTAGCTGATCTCTCTACAGGGTGATTTGTTTGTAGCTGAACTCTCTACAGGTGATTTGTTTGTAGCTGAATTCTCTACAAGGCGATACTTCTAGGTGATCTCTCTACAGGATTCCTTGTTTCTAACTGAACTCTCAACAGGGTTGATCTGTTCATAGCTGAACTTTCTACTGGGTGATTTGTTTGCAGCTGAACTCTCTAAATGGTGGTTTCTTTGTAGCTGAGCTCTCTACAATGTGATTTCTTCTAGCTGAACTCTCTACAAGGTGACTTGTTTTTAGCTGATCTCTCTACAGGGTGACTTGTTTCTAGCTGAACTCTCTAAAGGTGATTTGTTTGTAGCTGAACTCTCTACATGGTGGTTTCGTTGTAGCTGAACTCTCTACAAGGTAACTTCTTCTAGCTGATCTTTTTACACTGCATATTTGTTTGTAGCTGAGTTCTCTACAGCGTGATTTGTTTGCAGCTGAACTCTCTACATGGGAGTTTCATTGTAGCTGAACTCTCTACAATGTGACTTCTTCTAGCTGAACTCTCTACAGGGTGACTTGTTTCTAGCTGAACTCTCTACAGGTGATTTGTTTGCAGCTGAACTCTCTACATGGTGGTTTCTTTGTAGCTGAACTCTCTACAAGGTAACTTCTTCTAGCCGATCTTTCTACAAGATGATTGAGTTTTTTGCAGCTGAACTCTTTGCATGGTGGTTGCTTTGTAGCTGAACTCTCTAAAAGGTGACTTCTTCTAGCTGAACTCTCTACAGGATGATTTGTTTGCAGCTGAACTCTCTACGTGGTAGTTTCTTTGTAGCTGAACTCTCTACAATGTGACTTCTTCTAGCTGAACTCTCTACAGGGTGACTTGTTTTTAGCTGATCTCTCTACAGGGTGACTTGTTTCTAGCTGAACTCTCTACAGGTGATTTGTTTGCAGCTGAACTCTTTACATGGTGGTTTCTTTGTAGCTGAACTCTCTACAAGGTAACTTCTTCTAGCTGATCTTTCTACAGGGTGATTTATTTGCAGCTTAACTCTCTACAAGGTGACTTCTTCTAGCTGAACTCTCTAAAGAGTGATTGATTTTTTTTGCAGCTGAACTCTCTACATGGTGGTTTCTTTGTAACTTAACTCTCTACAGGGTGATTTGTTTGTAGCTGAACTCTCTACAGGGTGATCTGTTCATAGCTGAACTCCCTATAAGATAACTTCTTCTAGCTAATCTTTCTACAGGGCGATTTGTTTGTAGCTGAGTTCTCTACAGGGTGATTTGTTTGCAGCTGAACTCTACATGGTAGTTTCTTTGTAGCTCTACAATGTGACTTCTTCTAGCTGAACTCTCTACAAGGTGACTTGTTTCTAGCTGATCTCTCTACAGGGTGACTTGTTTCTAGCTGAACTCTCTACAGGTGATTTGTTTGCAGCTGAACTCTCTACATGGTTTATTTCTTTGTAACTGAACTCCCTGCAAGGTGACTTCTTCTAGCTGATCTCTCTACAGGGAGATTTGTTTGTAGCTTAACTCTCTACAGGTGATTTGTTTGCAGCTGAACTCTCTACATGATGGTTTCTTTGTAGCTGAACTCTCTACAAGGTAATTTCTTCTAGCTGATCTCTCTACAGGCCGATTTGTTTGTAGCTGAACTCTCTACATGATGGTTTCTTTGTAGCTGAACTCTCTACAAGGTGATTCTTCTATAGCTGATCTTTCTACAGGGTGATTTGTTTGTAGTTGAACTCTCTACATGATAGATTCTTTGTATAGCTGAACTCTCTACAAGGTGATTTCTTCTATAGCTGATCTTTCTACAGGGTGATATGTTTGTACCTAAACTATCTACATGATGGTTTCTTTGTAGCTGAACTCTCTACAAGGTAACTTCTTCTAGCTGATCTCTTTACAGGGTGAATTGTTTGTAGCTGAACGATCTACAAGGTAACTTTTCTTACTTATCTCTCTACAGGGTGATTTGTTTGTAGCTGAACTTTCTACAAGGAAACCTCTTTTAACTGAGCTCTGTACAGGGTGAATTGTTTGTAGCTGAACTATCTACAAGGTAACTTCTTCTAGCTGATCTCTCTACAGGGTGATTTGTTTGTAGCTGAATTCTGTATTGGTGATTTGTTTGCAGCTGAGCTCTTTACAGAATGGTTTCTTTGTAGCTGAACTCTCTACTAGGTAACTTCTTCTAGCTGATGTATCTACAGGGTCACTAGTTTGTAGCTGAATTCTCTACATGGTGGTTTCTTTGTAACTGAACTATCTACAAGGTGACATCTTCTAGCTGATCTTTCAACAGGGTGATTTGTTTGTAACTACAAGAAAACTTCTTCTAACTGATGTCTGAACAGGGTGAATTGTTTGTAGCTAAACTCTCTACAGGGTGATTTGTTTGTAGCTGATCTCTATACAGGTTACTTATTTCTAACTGATCTCTTGAATTCTGTTCAGGGTGACTGCTCTATTAGGATGACTGCTCTATTAGAGTATTTCGATCTCGCACTTGCTACACCAAGTTGGATTTCGTGTTATAACTCCGTGGCTTTAAGTCTGATTCTTCTACACCATTGAAGAGCCTTTCTAAGATGATAACTCCATCTGTACAGCGATTTTCAAAGCATTACCCCAAGTGGTTTATCTGGTAGGCGTGGCAAGCATAATAATAATAATAATAATAATAATAAAAATTAGCTAATCTCGATTGCGTAATTGTTACACACTGTTGATTTTTTCGCTGTATCATCCTGGTTTTTAGCTCGATTTCTTTCAAACCACAAAAGGTTTGAGGTTCAATAGTTAACCTATTCACCCACCGATTTTCAACGTCTTCCCATACGCGGTTTACCCTGTAGGCGTGACAACATATTGGTGTTATTTTTCGTGCATAATCGCTCATAACTCTTTGCCTGTTTATGGTATTCCAGCCAAAGTTGGTACCGAGATGCGCCTTTATACCCCCCTTCTGTGTGCCAAATTTCAAGGCAATCGGATATTGCGTTCGCGTTTTATAGCAGTTTTTGTAAGTGTGCGAAAAGAGGAAGAAAAATAAGAAGAAAAAAAAAACGAAGAAACTAAGCCAATTTTTGAAGTCGCATATCTCAGGAATGCCTGAAGTGATTTCGCTCAAATTTGGAATGTGGAGTACTGAAGTTGGAGGGAATGTACACAGCAAAATTTGTCTTGTTTCATCAAGGCAGCACAGAGCTACGGAGGTGCGAAAATTGCGTTTTCTTTCTTCCTGTCAATATACTCACGGGGTTGCGCGCCGGCTTCTTGGGCCGCACGACACACTACCGTGTGTCTTGATGATACAGCAAAGAAAATGGTTGACAAAGAATTTGTCTGATGCTAGCTACCAGTTAGAACAGAGACAGGAGTTATAAAATACTCCATCACTGGAATGGACTGAACCTGTGTGAACATACTATTAGTGTTATAATAATAATAATAATAATGGACTTTATCCACAATGACGTCATGAGCACAAGATGGCCACATTATCTGAGGTACTAATGTACAGGAACCTATGGAGAAATTCTTTTGATCGATCATATTTCAGCCAGGCAAGAAGATATTGAGCTCTAAGCAACAGGTACGGTTACAAGACAATACAATAAACAATTTGTATTGCATTCTGAAAAGTTTTTGAGATAACGCTTGTGTGCAATAGTTTTTGTTATTTTATACCCATACCTGTTGGCTACCAGTCGGTATCTTGCTTCACGAGTGAAATATGATCGATCAGAACAATTTCTCCATAGGTGCCTGTACATTATTACCCCAAATAATGCGGCCATCTTGTTGTGCATGACGTCATTGTGGATAAAGTCCATTGAGACATGTAGTAGTTTGAACTGTTTATTTAACATGTTTCTATGCTAAATTACTAATCAAGTTTATCACACCATTCAATTGAGGTGTAACTAGGGACACCATGTTGGTCTCTCAGTCACTGGACACAATTGCATTGTAATGCATGCAAAATTAATTACAAATTTAAAGTGGTTAACTCTTAAGGCTGCAGCTGCTTCAGCAAGGCAGGTTGGTAGCTGAATGTTTTCAAGGGTAATGGGATAAACAACGTAGCACTGGTAGCAGTGTGTTCAACATCATAATTTTTTATACAATAAGACTGGCATTTGAGAGTGTATATATATATATTATAGCTGTCCCTTTTACTTCTGTCCATGTACTTGCAATTGGCTTAGACATATATATAGCTTCTCTAATTGTATTTCAATGGTGGCAGCTTGAGGCATGTAATAAGCTGTTAACAGTATGTTGTTTGTTACAAGTAGCTAATGAGTCCTACCACACATTATGGATGACAATATGGTCATTCTGTGCGCCAAGCAACTTAAATGAAACACTTCGAAAAACTGAGGCAGCCCCATGATGAACAAATGGGACCACTTCATGCTTAATGCTCTTTAAATACTGTAGGTGGGTGTGCCATCAATATGTATTTTCTTGAATGTTGTATTGTTTTCTTTAAACATCCACTAATAACACCCAGGTTACTTACCATTTTTCTACCATATTTTTCTTGTCCACACAGTTAATGCACATGACTTGTAGCTTGTTTAACATCATTTCTTTTTTGTGTACAGGAAGCAAGAGGAAAGGTGCACGTGTTTGAATGTAGGAGCTGCCTATCTGAAGACTGCAACAAGTGCAACTGTTGTATTCAAATTGGAATGCAGATTAGGTTGTGACTTTTCCATTTCCCATGTTCCATTTAGCTGAAAGCATAGTCAGTCAGTTAGTTGAAATTCAATTAAATATGAAAATTTAAAGTTCCATAGATACTTGTTGGAAAGTGTTGGGAGTTGCCCTGGAGGCATTTTTGGTCTAACCAATACTTCCAAGCTGCTATGAAGGAAAAATGAAACTGGTTTTAGGTGATATTTTTGGGCAAGAAAGCCCAAATCTCCATGATCCCTACTATCACTACAGTTACACACAGAGCGTTTGTAAGTTGTTGTTTGACTATATCAACACATGTACACTCAAAACTTATGTATGTTAAACATTTGCTACAAACCATAACAACACAACTTATATAACCAAATAATAATCATTTAATATCATAATAAAACATGGCCTAATATAGTAGCAGTAATACTACAGCTGTACACACTAGTTCACAATCAGTTGAGCACACTGTACAGTATCTCCACACTGGTTAGTAGCCACACAACAATACTGCTTGTTGTATGATTTTTTAACACTAGGAATAAACAGTGTATAGAATGTTGTTAGGTGCCCTTGGTATGGCATGCTGGCAAAAGACTTTACAGCAGTTGAGGGAAGACTACTGCCATCCTGTGTTTTCCAGTCATACTTCAGTCCACTATAACTAAGTGCTAAGCAGTAAAATACAGCAACTTCTCCTTCCTGAACTGCAGTCTTCTCAGGTGGACTGATTAGCTCTGGGCAAGGAACTAAGAAATAAAAGAACAAATTTTATCTGCATCAAACTTGCACACCATCTTCTACATATACATGATTCTAATGAATTCATGCAGTGAAGCAAAGTTAAGGTGAGGTTGATACTGTGGTAGTTGGCAGAGAGATTTAAAATTCTGTAGCTACCAGACAAAGATCTGTATTTTTACTTGTGAATTTACAGTATATTGCTGTCATTTCCTGTAGCTATAAATGAGATTTTAAACTAAAAAAATGTAATGTTGTATGAACTACTTGAGAGGCTATACGTGTTCTGTATAAATTTTTAATACCAGGATGTTTTCATGTAATGAAAGTCAAGATAAAAATTTAGTTTCAAAACACGTCAACCAGTGTTAGTTGATTTGTAAGGAATATGAGCCAGTGAGGTTACACACGACAAGCTGGTGTCAGAGTCTATTTACAATAAGTAAATTATTACCATGTTGTGAAAGGCAATTGTGGTGCAATTGTAACGGTCTGTTCTACTAAGTGCCACATTGAGAAATTAAAGTTAACAAAAATATTTTCAGACATGCAGAGCCGTAACTGGGGAAGGAGCTGGGGGGAGAGTTGGATGAACCCCACTCTGGCTTAGTTAATTTTTAGAAGCAGTGTTTGGTAACTAGCAGACGAGGGCACTCTCATTTGCAGAAAAGGAGGGCATTGAAAGCTACTCTTAGTTGGCTAACTTGCACCCCTAGGTGGAGCTGAAAAGTTACATAAAATATTGGTACTAGATAAGTCATGAAAATACTCTTACATGATCTCAGCTTTAAGATAAGAGCTAAGAAAATCTATTAGCTAACATTATGTCAGTTAAGATTGAAGCCCTCCAACTCCTTAGCTTATAAGGTGTTTATCTTTACACTGTATCTTAGAGTCCACTTTTGCCTTTTGCCCAAATTAATTGCATGCCACTGAAGTATGACAGCATAGCCACATGTACATACTGTATTTCTATATTTATAAACCGTTAAAAATATTTCGTCGAAGCTAGCATCCGATGAAAATTAATTACGCAAAAAATTTTTACCAACGTAATATTAGAGAAGTTGAATAAACTCGGTTAACTGCTTTCTGGCCACCTGGATCAAAGCTTGGCCGTTGGTGTTTCAAGAGTATGTCTTTGCTGCAGTATTTTAATAAAACAACTGCATCCCAGGGGAGAGCTGCCACTGGGTCCTCACCTGGGGATTTCGCCGCCAGCGATAGCATTGGCAATGATGCCATGCCATATGATAGACAGCTACTACAGGACCCATTAAATGAAGTATATATATATACGAATATGTAAATTGCATGGAATGAGCTTCTAGCTACAGCAATTCCACTCCAGTCCACTCGGCTTGAGTTTGTGACCGGCGGACAACTCTCAGGGTGCAGCCTCCATGGATTCACTGCTTGTTATTCTGCTTCTCCTATATACAAAAAGGACAGTATAATTTTAACGAATTAACAAAGCATAATTCATTGTTTAAAAAGTTTCGTTGCTTGAGGACACCAGTGAAAAATTTTTAACATGAAAATTTAACTCGTGAAAGTTTCTCGCAGCTTATATTTATAGAAATACGGTACGTATAATACTGCTGCCAAACATCATGAATGGATAACTGTGATGATTATTGTGTGAATATGTTGTCTTTGCACTCCTCGTATAATTGTGAATTAAAATTGTGTACTAATAATTAATCCAGTTACATGTCCAGATTTTAAGTGATAACTTTTGAGAATCAGAGTAATACACACACATACGCACGCACGCACACACGCACGCACGCACGCACGCACGCACACATTAGAGTCATCAGTATTTTACATTTTAATGTAGGAGAGATGGAATATGAAGGTGCTATCAGCTTCTTGGGGCTATGCCTTCAGACCCCTGCTGTTGTGAGCAAACATAAGTACTTTCGTTCCTTGCTAACCAGCATTCTGTAACCCAAATTTCTCAGGGGAGGTTCTACTTTGACACAGTAAGCGATCACAATGTGTATGTTGTCACATGTGATAGCTAGTTAATTCCCGTTAGCGTTTTATAAATAATGTAAGTTCCTGTCTATGTGCAGCTGATATCATAGGAAAGTTAAATAGTTAGCCATGTTATGCATCTTTAATAACTATTGTGTAACCCCAGAGTTGTCATGCAAGGCTGCTATCATGATTGTAAATAGGGGAATATATTCCTGCATGGGTTAAACAGCTACTCTTATACTTTAGAGTTGGAAGACAGTCAGCAAAATTTATATATAAGAAACATTCCTGCAGGACTGTTTTCCAGATAGGTTAAAGGACTCAGTAACTGGAATATCAATAAACATACCATTAACTGTCAAGTTTGCACATGATGAAACATATCCAGCCTTGTTACCAACAATACAACAATATTTTCCAGCATAATAGCCAACTGCACTGTTGATCTCCAAAATGCTTTTAATTTCATCTTTATCTTCTAATCTGATATAAATTCTAGATGTCCTTGGAAGAGTCGAGCCATGTTTTTGCCAGGTGATATTAGCTTTGTAGCCCTCTGCAACACACTGGAACTTAGCCAATCCAAATAACAAGACATTTACATCCATTGGATCCTGCATGATCACTGGTGGAGACACTATACAAAATGTATGGTAAATATCCAAAGATGAACAAGCTTTGTCATCATATAGTATTCACAAATATACTTTTTTTTTAAATTATACTGGACAGCTAGTAATTACTGATGTGTCCAGGGGGACCAGCCCCAAGAAAAATCAAATACACAAGTACATGATTAGCTAACTACTTACATACATGCAATTACATTCACTACAAATAAATCAACTGATTCCAACTCAAGTAAATGGTGGGGTAAAATTTTCCATTCATCAATTGTTCTTGGGAAACAACTAAATTTATACGGATTAGTGTTTATAAATGGTATTGAGAAGTTTAAATGATGATAAGATCTAGTCGATTGCACTAAAGTTACTGTACATTAATATAATGAGAGATTTAAAGCTTTGAGTTAAAGTAAAACCAACAATTGTAGAATGTACATGATCTAACAGCATTCAGTTTATACAGTCACAACAGTTGCAAAATTGTTAATATAACCAAAACAATAGAATAACAAACACAAACACATTGGTGTTCCATCTGCTGTTCCTGTAGAAAAAAAGAAAAATACAGGCCTAGGCCTACGTTTGGGCTAGCTGGAGCTATATGTCAGAGCCCTGTAGAGTATTAAGCTATGTATGTAAAAAATCACCCTGTAGAACTTGCAGTTACAAAACAAGTTACCCAGTTAAACATTCAGCTATGCAACAAGTAGCTCTGTAGAATATTCAGCTACATAGCAAGTCACTCCGTAAAACATTCAGTTAAGCAATAAGTCACCAGCTACCTAACTAGTCACTCTGTAGAACATTCATTTAAGTTAAAGTCACCCGTAGAATGCCCAGCCAGTGGTGATTCTAAATCTGACATACAGGGGGCATAGCATTTATGGCTATAGAATTTCAGGAGTCTGTAGAAGCTCCAGGACATTTGCAATTTACAGGCTTGAAAATGGCTTAAAATTGAATTGACTGTAAAATTCTAAAACTAGCAATGTTGATCTATGCTACAACGTTCCCCTAAAGCTTATTTTTCAGCAGACTATGCCCTATCCCTAGAATTGCCTATGTGCTCAGCTACATAACGGCAGGTTTCACTGTACATATCCATAAATGGATTTATAAAAGTACACAAATTAGTGTAAAAATAATTAAATTTCAAAAACACAAGAAACAAGGATCAAACAAGTTAGACTGTCAAACCATACAGTGGAGTGTAATACTTGAAATTGTCAGCACGATCTCTATTCATACTGAATTAACTCAATGAATTGGTAGAGAGTACAGGAAAATATACAGTGTAGTTCTATAAATTAGGAGTGTTTCTCAAACGTATATACCATAGAGTCTGGTTGTAAAGCGCATGTATATATTAAGCGAATATCACTTGCTGAGCGCATACCCGTTTCTCATACTTAATCATGGTTGATAAGCGCATGTGGATGAACACAAAGCTCCAACATGAGACGAAGTTATACGAGAGAAGAAATGCTAGAGGTTTGCTAATAGCGTATACCGCGAAGTTTCACAAAGTACAAAGCGTGCCTTTACTGTACTCACTAAGCAAAGCAGCCTTCTGTAGTATGCTCCACACAGTGTACAAAAACTGGACTCAAAACATTGGTACATGTTATGACTGCAATTCACACCACCCCAAGAGAGAGTGAATCCATAATAATCACTACAAGGTTTATTTATTAGCCGCATGTGCTTAGTAACTATATGCTAATCACAATATCTTTTTGCAAACTTTTATTAGGCGTATGCGCCTAACAACCAGACTCTAATTAAGGTACTGTATATAAATACTTACTTGCAGCAAACAGTGTCACTTTTTCAGATATGATGTAATCTCCATACTGATTAGTAACAATACAATCATAGTTTCCACTATCAGTCTCCATCACATTAGTAATCACCAGAGTGTTTCCATTCTCTCCACTAATGATTGTTCCATTGTGTCTCCACTGGTACATGAAGCTCTTCACTCCCACACCACTCACTGTGGTAGTGAAGATGGCAGTACGTGTCACCTCTACACTCTGATTGGATGGTGTCACTGTCACCTCTGGTAGACCTGTATTACCAATACAACATTCACACTACCACCTAACAACATCATCATAGTCATACCGGTAACTGTCAGTTTAGCACCATTTGATGAAGCATTCCCTCCTTCATTACTTGCCACACAAGTGTATGTGTTATCATCAGATGATCTCACATCTGGGATCACCAGGGTGTGGGTATTTATACCCCACACTTTGCTAGCAAATGATCCTGAACTACTTTTCCATTGATAACTGACATCATAACCAGTGGCAAAACATGTAAGAGTAACAGTTTCTGTGAGATCAACTGCTTCTGATTTTGGGTGTACTTTGATTTCAGGAAATGGAACTTAAGAAAAAACACCAC
Organism: Dysidea avara; assembly: GCF_963678975.1. Lineage (NCBI taxonomy): Eukaryota > Metazoa > Porifera > Demospongiae > Dictyoceratida > Dysideidae > Dysidea > Dysidea avara. Next base: position 19,249,346 of record NC_089276.1, read on the forward strand.
ATAAAATTATAACTGGAATTGCAAAAAGGTACCTCTCCACATATTTTACATGTCAGCAAATAAAATGTTATAACAGTTGACTCCTTGATCAAGTTACTCAAATACTATAGCTTCACTCATAGAAATTTCAGACAATAAAAAGCAATGATATTCGAGACCTGCTGAGTGAAACTCCAACTAGTTTGCATACAGTAAGTCTGTTTTGAAATAAAATGCATTGAAAAAATTGTGCTACAAAAATAACTTCATACACAGTTTAATTGCATGTGAACGAATACTCAAATTGAGTAAACCTATACCATATTTACTTGATTTGTGCACTAGGGTACTATTTTTTTTGCCAAAAAAAAGGGCAAAACCCTTTTAATAGTGCTGCGCTGCAGTATTACTCAAGGGTATGCTACTAATATCCACTACTATTTCGATTATGTGAGAGCCGTTTAAGTTTTACCAGGACAATGCCTTCCTTAAACTGAGATGGAGATTAATACTAAAGGTATGAGAGCACTAGTAAAGAGTAATTACAAAAGTATAGTGTGGTACAATTAAAAATATTTTCAGAAACAAGGATAAAGACCTTCGAATAGTACCGCAATGCAGTACTATTCGTACTGCAATGCAGTACTATTCGAGGGTGCGGTACAAATCGAGTAAATATGGTTATTGTATTTGCCTGCTCATGGAGAGTAAGTTAATATTTTTGTTTCATTGTATCACTAGCATTGGTACCTGTCCTACATGCAGGACCATTTCACATTCCGCAATAACATGAATCAATGCATTGGGAATGAAGCATTAAAGGTAAAGTCCTAAAGTAGCATGCATGATGTTGCATGAACTTTACTCTACCATCATGCAAGCCTATAATGATGTGAATATGGGGTTGACTAAACAGCAAAATTGCATGTAAGCTAAACCAATAATATCAAGGCACGTGCAAATTATGTGGTGCTATCCTATCATGCAGGCATTATAAGCAGTAGAGTCTGCAGTACTATTTGTTGTAGCTACATAGCTCTACTGCAAGCAAAGGTTTGAGCAAAATTAACTTAACACACAGGTGCACACTTTCTGGCTAATTGTTTTTTACATCACAAAGAATTGGAGTTACAAAGAGGAGGCACTTACTCTAATAGAACACACAGACAAACAAACATGCACCCAATTGGCCTGCCCATGCCTGCCCTATGCCTATAATGTGCTACTGTATACTTTTCCAACAGTCCATATGCTGTGTAGCAATACCAGGATACTATGAACTTACTATGAGAAAAAAAGTTGAGTTTGAAAACGTATGCACCAAATGACTTTGAAACTTGCAAAAGCAATTTGTTATCATGCCTACAGTGTAATCCACTTGACAGAATAACTTTAAAATTACTCCGTACATGAAGTAATTATTGTAGTGCAAAACTGTAACAGTTGTGGTTTGAAGTACTGAGAGTATTAGCTAAGGAGACATAAAGCAAAAGCAAACATGCGAAAAAGCACAGTCAGATACTTTAATAGAACAATCACCGAGAAGTAAAAACGTGTCAAAAAATGTCAGAAAAAATTCTCCAGGGTTCAAGCCAGTGACCTCCACACTTATATGGCCAAAGCCTTTACCACTCTTCCACTGCTGTCAGTCACTCATTTTACTTAATTTATATCTTATAATTGAAAGTTCTGGTTTAGTACACTAGAATGATAAAGTTCTATATCTATCAGTGGAAATTCTAGATTGTTCTAGAACATTCTATATGCATTGTATTAGAAGTGCTCAAAGATGTGTGCTCTATTAAAGTACTACTAAAACATTAAAATAGCCTACATCAAGACACACAGTGGTGTGTAGTGAGGCTGGTGACAGATTCATTTTATGGAACCAAGAAAATGCTGCTTTCATGTGTCCGTAGCTCAATAGTACTTCAATGGTAAATAGCCATTTTTGCTGTGGAAATTTCTGCAGTATAGGGTACCTTTCATTCCAAATTTGAGTTGAATCCGCGCAGCCATCATTGGGATAAGTGCCTTCAAAGTTAATCTTAGTTTCTTCATAAATACATAAATATCACATGAATAGCCATGCAGTCTTCTGTAGTAAAGAAAGAATAAAAGCTAAAAGGAAGCCTCAAAGCCAACCATAGGCTTTTGAACTTACAATTACAAAGGGTACCTATTCTAGGATGTCTATTTTGCTCTTTTCCCACCTTTTTTCTTTCCAGCAATTCTTTAAATTTTCACCTATCATGCTCCATATTTTGCTCAAGAATTATACATTTTATTCAGCATTAATTGACCATCTCTAAGTGCAATGATACAATTTCACCTTAAAGTGACTGTTCAATTAGAATATCTCAATCTGTACTTGCTCTTACCAAATATAGCAAGGAGTTGGCTAATCTTAACACATGTGATGGGTATCTCGATTGCCACTTGCTCTTCCCATAACAACTAATATGCATTGTTGATATTTTATGTTCCACTAGAGTACCTCAATCTTTTGTGCAATTTTTATGTCCACAAAAATTGCACCTGATATGCCAGTACCTCATTTCTTTTACTCACCCAAAAACTTTGCTCGAGAAATCGACGTGTCCTAACCTATACCAAAAGAGCCAAGCTGTGAAAAAGGGTGTGACCCTCCAAAATGGCAGGGTGAAAGAAAGTCAGGAAAGCAAAGGTGGCAGCTAACAAATGGCTGCTAATTCCAATCGTTTTAAAAAAAGATCATACCATCATCATTAAAAATGATTAATATTAACATCACAGCAGCCATTTCTTGGCTACCACCTTTGATTTCCTAACTTTTCTTGTCCTAGCTTTTTTGGAGAGCTGCACCCTTTTTTCACAGCTTGGCTATTTTGATATAGATATCTATCTACAGGTGTGCATGTATTCATAATCAATTCTGGATAGACCTGTAGAAATAGCCATGTACCATCCTACAAAGCTATAGCTTAACTATTGGTTTTGTAAATATTCTGGAGCATGAGTGACCTATATATATATATAATCTATAAGAAAGAGCAGTGTCAGTAGTTATAGCTTGATAATGGCATATTCAGCATGGCAAGAGTTACGTAGACCTGCATGGATTATTGCTAAAAGACTGTTTCCGCCCAGTCCATGAGCCCAGTTTGCAGATACAGTCTGTGAATCCAGCCCACAAAATACATTAAGCCAATTTCATTTAAGACCTTGTATATAGCAGTGAGCTTTAAAATATGAATCAGTAGCTAATAAATACAATTGTATAATCATACCTTTCACATTTAGTTCAGCACTCTTTGTGTCATTTCCAGCAGAATTGATAGCCACACATCTATATGTACCATTATGAAATGATAAAGTAGTTTTGATGTATAGTGTGCTGGTTGATTTACAGTCACTATCAAAAGTACTTGATGAACATTTATCATAATGAGAGACTACAGTATTAGAATCATTCTTAACAACTTCATAATAAAGCATCCAGTAGAATGTCGGAGGAGGATATCCTTTTGCATGACATGTGATTAAAGTTGAATCATATATGGTCACAGTTTGGTAATTGGAATAAATCTTTGTGATAACTGCAGGGTCTACAGTAATGTACAGAATTTATGCAGTACATTTCATCATCATAATTGTGACCCACTGAGTGAAAACCCAATTAGTTTGTATCATTAAAGTTTGTAGATATAGTGGTTTAAGGTTTTCAGTGAGCGTAGCTACACTGGCTTGTACTGTCAGTGGCGGATACAAGGGGGTTGCAACGGTTTTAGCTGAAACCTTCTCTGACAATCGATCGCATGCCCGAAATCAGTTTATGGAGTGGGTGCAGGAAGGTGAAATTACCTAATTTGTAGGCCGGCTGTAGATAACAACCTACAGTAGTTAATCTTTGATATCATTCTGGCACTGCTCGTCAGGCAGCCTCTTTATATGCAATAAGTGCCTCTAAAAATAATTATCATTTAAATGTTTTAAACATTATGACTGATTAATACCACTTATAAAGGCTTTACTTCCATTTTGAAAGGCTTAATGGTAAGATTTAACAGTGAAACATTGCTGGAGAGTGGTTTTGTTATGAAATACTATTACTAGCTATATAGCTAGCTACACTGAAGGTACAATTGCTATGTTCCAGTGTGGAGCCACCTTTTTTAAAAGTCTGGATTCGTCCTTGGTAACTATTCTGAAAACTTACTTTTATTGTACAGGAGAACGTATACCTATAAACTCAGGTCATTCCAGAGTGCATGGAAAGAAATCAGGAATTTACACATAATCATACTACTAACAGTAATTTTGTTGTGCCCCACGCATTACATGTCATGCAGATTCATAGTTGCCACTTCTAGAGACTGGTATTGAATAATGAGCGCTTTCCTTCAAACATGTTACAATGTTTATTCAACGACTTTCAGCCAAAATAGCACAAAGGCTAAAATGTCAAATTCTTCCTGTGAAACACATTCAGTTGGTTTGATTTGCCCTCTGCATGTCGAATTGCTACTGCTAGAGATGTATAATACCATGCAGTAATCATATAGTGTTTAATTCAATCAAAAGTGTTACCAAATTCAATCTCAGTGGGCTAATTTAAATTTTTCTGTGGGGCATGCCCTCAGATCCACCTAGTTAGAGCATGCTGAGTGAGTGCAGTGTGCTTTGCACACTTGTTGCGTGATGCCCATGTAAGATAAAGAATATCCTTGATCTGCCCCTTTTGCCTAACTTGAAACCCCCTGTGAAAATTTCGTTATCCACCACTGACTGTATATATATACAAAACATAGAACTATATTTGTATTGTCAATTAACTAGTGCATGAATGTAGCTCGGGTTTTCACTCAGCCAGTCACAAGTGAGTCATTACAAATAAATTACATGATGTAATTATTGTACATTCATATACCGTACACAATAACATCTAGCTATAGTCTAGTGTATTCAATAACATGAACTCAGTGAAAAGAAGTAATGAAATAAGAGAGATGGTGACATTACTACATAGCTATGTGAGAAAATCCCTACCTTGGCACGTTTTTCAAATTATTCATGCCAAAGTATGGATCTTCCCACATACATGTACTGTAGCAATGCTGTTATGCCAAAAAGTAAACTAACTGATGCATTGAGGTTAGCTTTTATAAATGAAGTTTGGGATAAAAGTAGTTGAACAAGAGTGTAGTTATGAAATACACATGTGATTGTTCTATTAGAGTATTTTAATGGCTGTTGTATTTGGGTGACTGCTTCATTACAGAGTCTTAATCTTGCTACTAGTTTCGACTGAGCCTTTGGTGGAGGTATCCCATGTGATAGATCATCAAGAGGGGTGGTCACTGTGTTCAGTTTTCTGCAGCGAAACTGATCATTACAACTTTAGTTACACTGTGTATACTTTAGAGTGTGGTCACCATGCTCTGTTTACTGTAATTTTGTGACATCAACAGGCAGACAGGCAGGATGGTAAGCAGGCAGGACAAAACTCATATCAATGGTGATTTTAAATCTTGATGTTACTATATATAATAGAGGGATCTTTCTATTTCAACACTGGATTTGGCCATGTACACTAAGACTCTTCTGTGAAGGCATTTTCATTGCAAAAAAGTTTTTCCACAATGATTTTTTATGCCAGAATTTCGGTGGTACTATTTTAAATAGGGGATCTCTCTATACAGTACTATCTACTATACTGTACCGTATTTCCTTGTATAAAAGCCTGGGCTTTTATTTCCTTCCCAGCATTTTGACCCAACTGGTAAACGAATAGGGCCTTTATTTGAGACCGGGCATTTTGTTTTTATTGATCCAACCGACGCCCTGCGTTTAATCGAATTTGGGTGATGGCAGAACGCAATTATTGTAATGATAATTGATAAGCATAGAAAACAGTGACACAGTGTGATGACTATATAAACCAAGGCAATGATTTATTTTATATTTATAGGACTCTTCCATTGGATTGAAGCAAACATACTAACATGTGTGTAGCAGGGAATCAGAAACTCTCTGTTGAAAATATCAAACCAGGCAGTAATTTGATCTATAGTAGAGATGTACTGATAATCAAAATTGGATCGTTATGGTGATTTCTATCGTTATTGGTAATTTGCACAAAGTTACAAACACTCTGAGAACCAATGTCACTACCGATAATTTGCATGGCAAGTATGAATACAATCAGTTGCAGTATAAAAAGTCTTCATAGTCTAGCTGATATGGTATCGGAGTCTAGACTTTAACTATCCAGAGTCTAACCTTTGACTTTGTCTGCTATTGGTATTAAAATTGATTGTGCAAAAAGCCACAAATAGTGGTGTGCCAATCATATTGCTCTACATAATTGGAGGAAAGGAATTGAACAACAGCTGGAACCACAGACTTTCTTGCTTCCTGTTTGAACACTTGCATATTGAGTGAATGATGTGACACAGAATGATTAAGGCATATCAAAAGGTCTGCATTACTCTCATGCTGCTTTGTGCCAAGCAATACTTATGGACTCCTGTCTCCAATGTTCAGGGTTGTTTACACTTTGCCAGATTATCTACATGTAGTTTGGTTCTAATCTTGTTTGCCTTAGTTTTGAGTTCGCTTTTGTTGTCCAGGTCAGTAACAACTCTTTTTGCCTTGTTCTTTGAGTATACATACATAGTTGCACCAGCAATTTAATTTTTCCACAGCACAGCAATTGAAAACCAAGAGGTTGCACCACAACAGGTTTTCCAAAATCATGTCGCTATATCAAATGATAGATCAGTCACAAGTCATTACATTGGGAATCAAACTAAACCAATTGGACATCATAGTTCGTTTAATTAATTATGAATTCCAGTCATGTGAAAGCCAAACGTAATATGTATAAATACTTGTGATTAATGTGTATACATGTGTGTAGGTATACATTACAAATAATTAAGTGACATACAATTATGACTAACCATTTATCGTTAGTTCTCCTGAGCTAGAAATTTTACCAGCAATATTAGTAACCTTACATCTATATGTTCCCACATCCAACAATGTGACATTAAAAATTATCAGTGTACTAAATGCATAGTTTGAAGTTATCGGAGAAGACAGAATGTACTTAGGAGAGGGTGTCACTTTTTCAGTGCGATTAATATACCACTCAATCAATGGAACCGGTTCACCAGTAGCTTTACATGAGAACATAGCTGTTTCTCCACTTTCATATGTCTGATTCATCACTCTTAACATGATAACTGAAAATACAAGTTATATGATTATACAGAAACACATACTGATTGAGCGATCTTATGCAAACAATAAAATACAGTATGATAAGTAAGGATTTCTGAACTTCCTTTGAAATGTATAGACTAAATTATTAAGTATGATGGCGCCTAATAGTAGGAATCCATACACTGTTCACCTTGTAACATTTTTCTACTGACAACACAATAGCAAAGGTCAAGGAGAAGATTAAACGACAAAATATATAGCTTATAAAATCTAGAACAATCTATAATGAAGAAATCTAATTTACTACCCTACACAGTCGCTACAAGACTATGATTTTTCTATCAAGGAAAGTAGGGCGTGTGACTACCGTGTGTTATTTACACAAATGACTAACTCTAATAGAACACTCACCCAAAAGCAACCTTTAAAACTATTCTCTTGTAAAAACACCTTGTGATACAACACAATCTTTCATATATTGTTATATAAACATATATTAGTAAATAAATAATCCCTCTCATATTTTAGTAATGCTCCATGACATTTGCACAAAATGTCATATTCTTCTCCTTCTTCTCCTTTGCATAGTCATTGGTACAAGAGACCAATATTTTTGATACTGCGTTAGCTCTACAACTTTGGATTTACTGAACACAAGTTCTTTAAGTTTCTTCAGTACAAATCTTGGAGCTCCTTGTGAGAGCTGCCATAATCGATTTTCTCAAAGTTAAATTCAGCCACTCTTGTGCTTCATGGGACAATTTTTGATATGTAATTTAACATACAAAGTAGTTTCGCTCATTACAATTCTGACTTGCCATATTTCTAGGAAGTGGTGTAGTGTGTTCAGTTTATGTAAACCCTATTAGAGCATTCAGCTACATACCTGTAACAATTGCAAGTCAACCTTCAGAGTGTTCAACTACAAAACACGTCACCCTGCAGAAAATTAATTTTACAGGTAGCTATGTAACAAGTTACTCTATTAGAGTGTTCAGCTTCCTAACAAGCCTACAAGATACATAACAAGTCACCTACAGAGCATTCAGCACAGCTAGCCATAAGAGGCTGGCTTTGGGGCTTGCAATTACAAAAAAGAAGTGATATTTATGCCCAAAACAGCTATGAAAAAGGTGCGGCTCCACAAAATGTCAAGGTTAAAAACATATTGAAGTCAAAATGGTGGCCAAGGAATGGCTGCAATTGTGTCAATTATAATAATGAAAGCATTATGACATTATTATTACAGTTTATTGATGTACAGCCATTTCTTGGCCACCACCTTTGATTTCACAGCTTTTCAAATCCTATATTTTTGGAAACAGTACCTTTTTTTACAGATTGGCTGTTATGGCATAGTTAAGATATACTACCATACACATACCTGGTTTAATTGCCATAATAACATGTACTGTAGCAGTATAATCTGGACTAGATAAATCTTCTCCAATACCACAAGTGTATATGCCATTGTAATAAGAATTATTATTTGAAAAGGGAATCACCAATCTAATCTCATCTTGCCGTTTACGTGTATAATAAACATAGGGAACATTATTATATTGTGTATCATTAACAATAGTATCATTAACAATATCTCCATTGGGAAAAAACCATCGTGGCTGCTTGTATATCAGTCGTCCATTCTGGCCCTTGCACTTGCATCTGATATGATCTGATGTCTGTATGATGTAAATTAGTTTCTCTCCAGTGGTAGTTAGTGAATATGGTTGTAGTACTATACATCGTGTTCTGTCAACCCCTGTAAAAACAAGTTGAACTTGCTTTACAAAGCTGCAATCTAAGTAGCGTACTAATATGTACAGTAGCGTACTAATATGTACAGTAGCGTACTAATATGTACAGGGTACAGCATTGATTTGTAAACTAATTGCCAATTAATTTACAAGTATAAGGAAATTTAATATTTGAGTAGGACTCATAGTAATAAAAAGCAAGGAAATAAGGAGGTTATCTACACCTGCAGCTATGCTAGTGGACATTTAATTCCTACTTTAATCATATTTTTAAATGTCCACTAGTATAGCTGCGGGTACAGATGGCCTCCCTAGTTTCCTTGCTTTTTGTTTCTATGTGTGATCCCTACTCAAATATAAATTTTCTAATTTTCCTTATATATATATTTGTTTGCTAACTTTTTTTTGTGACAATGACTGATGAACCAAGGCATGCTACATCAAAGGAAAGAATGGCGCCAACCAGACATAACGTGCACCCCGACTATCAATCACTGGAAAGTGTTGTTGTCATCTTGCTTCAGTTTCAGCTTTGTTCCACCTGTTATACAGCAGAAACAGTGCAAAAAGCACTTCTGCAATCAGTTTATTCACTACAAGCTATGGATGATTCTTGTAACAGCCAACTTGCACTGAAGCCACAGCCACATGTTATCATGAATCAACACTCTCGAGGCAGTGGTCACCAGTGGAGAAAGAATGGGACACAAAGGAGTACAAAGTTGAGTCCATGATTCCATGATGCATGCACTGTAGCTGCAGCAGTTGATGAAAAGGTATGTCTTGGGCCAAAGTGATGTCAAACAGTGAATAAATCAAGCCCGTAGAATTTAACTATAGTTGAGTATAGTTGTATATGCTTGGCTAAAGGAATCAGTTAGTCAGTTAGCAGAAATTCTGCCAGATACAAAATTTTAAAAAGTCTATAGAAACTTGTTGGAAGGGTTTGGGGCTGCCCTGAAGGCATTTTTGGGCTTGGTTTTCTGCCTAACCAATACTGCCAAGCTGTTTTGATGGAAAAGTGAGGCTGATATTGAAGGAAAGAAACCCAAACCTCAATGATCCCTAGTATACAGTATTACCGTACTGTACGATTCATGGAGCTATAAATTATGTATTTGAATAGGTTTACAATGTTTATTAAATACAAAGAGACTAAGTGAACTTTGTACTCATACAACTGGTTGTAACACAATATGCTACAAACTTTAAGCCATGCACACATTCTGATTGCTAATTAGTTCAAAGATATAAAATTAACCATAAAACCATGCCATCAAAGGAACAAAGCCAGTGAGGTTGGTAATACATTACACATTATAATAAGCTAATGAAGACTACAAATAGCTACATCACTGTATTACTTAGCATTGAATATCCATTTCTTTACTCTTAGGCATTTGAATTTGAAACAGAACATTGGCTGGGCTAAATTGTCATTGATACACCACGCTCTCTCATTCATGCAAAGCTTATAACTAGCAAGACAGTAAGTTTGCTCCTTGGCTGCAATACACAGCAATAGCTATAGCTTCATACTTATAGAAATCTTGTACACAAGGCACACCTGACTGCTTTATTACAGTCAAGGTATAGTGTGACTGCTCTCTGAGAGCTTTATAGTAATAAGGTCTTTGCACTACTATTTTTATTCATTCAAACTATGTTTACCAAGCTATAGCTATATTGGTTGCATCAACGGTGACTACACCACTTGTGCTTACATTGATTTTAAAAGTTGTTTATGGGCTATCGTGTATTTGAAATACACAAGCCACAGTTGATGGAGATCGAAATCTGTGCCCGCATGAGTATTGAAAGAGAAAATACATACGTATAAATACACATGTTTTGTGAAGTAATCTCAGAAACCAGGTGCATGCACACAGCCAACACAAGATCTTATTAATACAACTGGGAATATAGTAGTTTTATAGTAGTTTATATACTGTAGCTCGCAATTTCTGTGTTTGACAAGGGATAGAAATATAATATAATACTTCTATGTTGAACACATGTACTGGCTGTGTACATAATGCCAAATAGTCATATAGTATGCACATGTTGAGCTGGATCCTCAAAAACATTTAATAACTCATGGATACAATTAGACATGACCTTGAAATTTGGCATCAAAATTTTTTGTTCAAATTTCTGACACAATATTCAAAATTTTCACCACACAGACTTCCTATGGACAAGCCATAAAAGTGCAGTATCCATTACAGCCCTTTCCTGAATTTGTACTGGAGCTAAACCACACATGTCTGTTGTTGACACTTTTACGGTCACCTCTAATTATCTGGTTGGCTGAAATGTGAGAAAAAAATCCACTTTTAATTTTTAGCTGTTTTTCAGGATCCAGCTCAACTTGTACATACAGTACTACAGTATTGCCAAATTTAAATACTTTTACAGCAAACCTTTTGCCTTGTTCTTTCATGGGAAGTTGGATTTTCTTCAGAACAGTAAATACAACATAAGTTGTTCATGTGTGCATATACTTACTGAGATTACTGATGGCCATAAGGCTAGGAGGAAATGAAGATCTGATTCCACAAGTGTATGTGCCAAATACAGAATAGCTGAATGTAGGAATAACTACTAGAGAAGATGTTCTTTCATCATTTTGAATAACATAAGGGGTACCGCTTGAGGTAGTATAGAAATCATAAAGTTTACTACCGTTAGGAGAAAACCAGTTAACTGCATCATTCCTTTCACTGCAACTACAGTTCATTGTTACATTATCCATACCATATTGTACTATTCCACCAGTTGACTCCAAAGAAATTGGGTTAATAGGGGTAATCTTACAACCTCTTTGAGGTGATACATCAACTATATATACAAACACACATAGTGATTATACGTATATTAAGATACACAGTAGTGTATGCTCTGTGCAGCCAAGAAAGGCCAGCATGGGTGCATAACAGACAAGTATGTATAATACAGTACAGTAGTGTTTCATAGTAATGATACCCCAGAAATGGCTGCCTCCAAAATGCTACCATTAAAAATCATCACAGAAATATCTTATGTGATGAATAGCAGCTGTATAAAAGAATCTTAGTGTATTTAGACTCTATTTAGGCTGTTTTGGGTGGGTAATAAATCTCATATACTCCACCTTGTTTTCTAATATACTCCACGCCTTCAAGCACAATATGACATATGCTCAAAATCGGATTTGTCCAATCGCTATGCGTTGTTCACGTGCAGTGATTTAACGAGCGCGATTATTTAGTCATGTGAGGACGCATAGTTGCCATGGCGCTAGTATTATCGTAAGAAAACCAGCCGCTTTTGCCGAGCCTACAGCAGAAACAGCCATGGATGAGGTAAGTGATCTGAGTGTAATGTGAAATAGAGTCTAAAGCAGTTATACGGGCACAATGTGGAGTCTATAAAATTTATAAACCCTCAGGCCCTTAGTAGCACCCTCGCTTCGCTCGTGCGCTACAGCCCGGGCCTTCGGGTTTATAAATTTCATAGACTCCACATTGTGCCCGTATAACTATTATTTATCCAATGTGAAATGTAATTACAGTGCTCCCTCTATTATCTGAACTTACTGGGCTCTGAGGGTGTTCAGATGATTGAAACGTTCAGATAATAGAATCCCATTCATTTCCTGTACAAATACTCTAATAGGACAAGCACGTTAGACAAATACTCTAATAGAACAATCACTCCCGGATAATCAAAAATTCAGATAATCAATGGCAGGATAATTGAGGTACCACTGTAACAACAAGAAAATCCTTCAGAAAAATGAATGTTGAATAAAATAATGCCAAACCAAAATTTTGGTCTGCTTTAGATGTGTGGACCACCCTATACGCAGCATTTATATAACATGCTACACTGTATTTGCACATGTAAGCACATTGTTTAAATGTTTCCTGGTATGAAATGTGCATGCAGCACAACTGTTAATGTGTCACATAGTGAATGTGCTTCCAGTTTTGCTGGAAAACTATATAATGCCATAAGGTTGTGGGAGGCTGTATCATCAAGTGTAAACTACATTTTCTTCCAGTTTCTACACACAGCATTAGATTTTATTAGCTATGAATGTGTTTCTCCCACAGTACACGGTGCAACTACTATAAGATTTCTAAATTAAACCTATCTTACAAGAAACAATCAAACTCATGATCACTGAAACAAGTATCTTATGTCACCAATTGGCAGAATAACTTTTTTGTTGAGGTACAAGCAAGGGTGGTGGAATGGGGTAGAGGCACATGCCCTCTAATTAAAAAGTAGGGGATAGTACCCCCCCCCCCCCCTAAACAAAAAGTTAAAAAATTGGTTTGAAACTTTGCAGCAGCATAAATGCATGATAATGACAGTCAATTTGCCAATGGTAGCCCACAATCATTTCTTGTACTTTTGAATGTACAGTTGAAGCTTACATGGGGAATTGGTTAGATTTTTTCTGTTAGAAGATGTGATGTTTCCTGATTGTTGTAATGATGCATGAGACTAGAACAACGTGTTTCATGAATAAACAAGATGGAAGCAGTGACTGTATTGGGAGTATTCTAAGTGGAAAGCAGCAACTGGTTGTACTTGGGTTGATAAATCACTACTTGCATGCTCGTGAGTAGAAGTTGCAATGAGTCTGTACCATAGTTAGTTTCAATAACTTGTATTATATTATTGTAGATAATGCTATCGTACAGTCGAACTATTTTTTTAATGAGATAACATACAGTACTGTACTGAATATGACCATCTCATCTTTTCCCATTGACTATCTATATTGGCCCCTGAATATGTTTTTTAAAATTTTGATACATTATATCAATATGCTGTGAAGTTTCAAAGCTAACCAAGACACACACTAGCGTGTCACGTGGCCAAGAAAGTTGACGTGCCACACTGTGTGTAAGAAAGAAAATAATGCTTTAGCTGCATGCATGACACATACATGTAAACAGCCAATGTATACAAAGGGTTCAAATCACCTTATTTAAAAAAAAGTTGTGAAACCAAATATGGCAGAAAAGATATGACTGCAATGATGCTAATGCTAATGGATGCAATGATATTAATGCTAACAAATTTATGAGTATTAATAATGGCTGTGCATTATAAACATCATTGCAGCCATTTCTTTGCCGCTACCTTTATTATTTCACAACTTTTTAAACCCATGTGATTTAAAGACTGCACACTTCTTTTACATCTTGGCTGTTTTTGTGTGGATAAGCACAATATCAAGAATTACTATTAGCCAGACTAACAATATTTGGAAAGAACAAGAATGATTTTTGTAAAAGACAGTCACATATGTACACTCATATATTATCAAAGATAACACTTACTTGAACAAAATATGAGTAAAATGTTTTTGGCATATTCTTCAAGAGTAGCAGCATCAAAATCATCATTCATAAATACATACTCATCCCGACTTGCAATGTCTCGTAATTCTTGTGCATTTGCGTTAGCAACACCAATGGCAAATATATCATAAACATTAGTAGAGTGAAGATCTGATGCAACTATTGAAGTTCTAACTGAATTACCAGAAAGGCCATCAGTTATAACAACGACTACATGACGATATCCATCTCTCAGTCCCACTAATGAATGATTTTGTAGTAACTCTAATGCTGCTGCAGTGTTAGTATTTCCACCAATATATGGTATTGCATTGATGGCTTGCAACAGTGATGGTTGATCAGTGTACCTTGTAAGGCCAAAATGAAAAAATGCTCTTTTAGCATATGAAATTACAGCAAACAAATTTTGTTGAAGACCAATGTCAACTACAGTCGAAATCTTTGCTACAACGTTTGTTAACAACCGAAAGCGGGATTCCCTTACACTTCCTGAACTGTCTAGAATGAATATCCAATCATAACTGCATTCTATTATGAGAGAAAGCATAATTTGTATTAAAATACAACATATTTTACATAATCATAAACCTTATACTGCACCAGGACAAAATACTAACATTGCTCAACCGTGGGGAAGAGTTTCTTAAACTTGTTGCTAAACTGAATGAACAGAAACATTGAAAGTACTGTAGGTGCTTTAGGAGGATTTAATTGGGGCCTTGAAATTATCACTTGCAATTAATTGACCATCTACATACGCATCGGTTTGCCACCAAAAGTTTCTTTCTAGTAATCAATAACATCACTCAGACAGACAAACAAACCCAAGGACTATACTATGTACGTACATATTTTCAGTGCCGGCCTTAGCATTCTGGAGGCCCTAAACTTGGAGGCAAAGTACCGCCCATTTATAGGGCCTTCAATGTACATTATGTGCTTGTTAGGAAAATAGCATGGATTGCATGGAGCTATGCTAGCTATATGTATGTATGGCTGCTGTTCTTGCAGCTTAATGCTATCCTAGAAGTGTTTGTGTAAACTATACATGTACCTTCCCAGCTCTATACAGCTTTTCCTAGCAATGTACATATGGCAGTCTTCCAGCTTTTCTGCTGATCTTGAGACCTTTACGTTTGAAGAATCAGCCCTACCTCAAGAGTCAGTTGCCTGATCATCTTCATCATGAACGATGCTTTACTGTAATCTTCCATCAATGTAGATACTACAGGAGCACTCAGTTGTGCCAAACTAGAGGGCACGGCAGGAAGGATGCACCAAAGGATAGTCCTAGTCAAGAAAGCGGCAAACGGGTGGAAATGGCGAACAGCCAAACTACAATAAGTCATAGCTAATTTGGCGCACACAGTTTCAAAGTAATCTATAATTCACGTGCAGTTGGTCATGGTACAAATAGACATTAAGAAATTACGTCTCTCTGGACCATCTAAACTGGTCACTGCACTGTCCTCCATTTATTATTTTTCAAACACGTACGATCTTGTGATTAGAAATATATTGCTGCATGAGTTGCAGTGTGGTTTTGCTATTGTGATGATGTAAGTGTTTGTTCTTATAAGTGACATGGATAGAAGGCTATTCATAGTCTGGGAATACCTAGAACTGGCCTCTGGTATATGGCTGCATAGAAAGAAGTGTGGCTGTATGAATAGCATTTTACCATATATAGATGTACATGCAATATGAAGCCTGAGGCCCCTTTTTTGGAGCTCTGAGGCTCCCTCAGGCCTGAGGCCCTAGGCAGGCTGCCTACTCTGCCTAAGGTTAAGGCCGGCTCTGCATACTTTATATAACAACTTTAAACAGGCTGTAGGACCAGGTGTCCTACAGACATTCAGCACTTGTGCTGTAAAGCCTTAATAAATCTGAATATAGTATACAATGATGTGTAATATTAAAATGGAGCTCCAGAGCAGCATATTGTGCAACCAAGAAATCATAAGATCAGAAAACCGGACTTTGGGACACTATTTACCTGCTCTGGAGCTACAGCTATATGCTATTCTATATGTTGGCATAATTTTTTTGCAGGTGCATTCATTACCTTCACATCTACACTCTCCTGTGGTTAAGTCAAAACCACAAAGTCTCATCTCTTTGCTCTCTCTGCTTGTTGCGTTGAGCACCAAACCATATGTGGTGCTACCATTGCAATAAAATTTTTCAATGTTTGCTGTAGAGTAGTGGTTTAGGCATTGTGACCTGTGAAAGCAAATCAAGTATTAGCACTGTACAATATCCTATAAATAAACTTACCCTTTGTCAGCTAAGTCAATGGTCTTGTACAAACCACAATTATTCTTTTCTTTAATAACAATGTTGCTAATAAAGAATTTAGAACTTGTAACTGCACTTGATGACCAATTTACGTTCAACTGAAAACGAGGCTCACTAGCAACTGCAGGTTCTGAAAAGTTAAACTCTAATCTTGGGTATCCTGCTGTGTAACATGTAAACAGAAACTCTAATGTTCATACGCAGGTATAAAACAATTATACTTACAAACGAGGAATGCATTGCATTGCCAGTTGCTGTCTCGTCCGGTCTTGTAACATATTGATGGAGGTGGAATATTACCAACACAGTTGTTGTTATGATCCAGAGAACCAACAGTAAATTTAACACCTAAGAAATGACTATGGATGTATATCAAAAAATAAGAACTACATACTTCAATGATAGTATGGAGATATATGGTTGCAACACCAACATTAGGTTTGCTTAGATTATTACTCTGCATACAAATAAAAACTGATGCACTATATTATTATTTTAATTTTGACTATTACATTAATTGGGAAAAAAAATTATGCTTTAAACTAACATTTTCATGCTTTACATTGAAAATTGCACATGTTGTGCAGAACTGTGATGCTATCACAAACTATGACAAATAACAGAGTGGTTTTCTAATGAATTTGGATGCAGCGATAATAGAATACAGTAACCATTATGAAAGAATCTCTAAATTGTAAGAGAATGCCATGACATTGCTAGATTGTCCTTTTTTCATGATATCGCATACAGAGCTAGTGTAGTAAATATACCACAACATTTTTTTGAAGACAACTAGACACTCGCCACCACCATACACTTCATTTTATCCACCCAAGCGCAAACACCACAGGATATTGAAATAGATACTTCCCATTTATTGCAACTCATTATTGACCTCATTAATTGAAATAACTGATAAGAAATTATTTCTAGTCAACATATGTGACTGGGACTGTGAAAATAGGGCATGTAAGTACATAAAATTTGCCTACTTTCCCTAACTTTCATGGTCCATAACGTTTGATAAAAGTATGCTATGGCCATAAAATTTTAAGCGCTTATTACCTGGCTATATAATATAAGTTATAGAATGCAGATAGTTTACTCCAATACTGAGATATGACTTGTTATGTGATGGAGTGTAGTTTGTGCCCGCGTGCCCTATTCTTGCAGGCCAAGTCACATTTGTAGCTAACTTATCATTTGTAAATAGCTAATTGTACATTATGTTCACCTCTTGTAAATTTCTTCCCCCCGGGAATAATCAGTAAACACTGCCTGCCCAGTAATAATAAATAAATAAATACGTACTACATTCCATGTCAGCTACTGTATCTTCTCCATGCCCACATCTAGCAGCACTTTCAAGGACATTTTCTACTAACACGTACCTCAAGTACTTTAGCTGTTCTTATATTTTAGGGTCCATGAATGGCATTATTATATCACTTTGCACTTGATACCTGTGTATGTCATACATATGTACACAAAGCCACCTCAGGACATTGTTATTCAAGATTTAGAGTGGCATAACTGCTCATTCTGACATAGCAGTCTTCTTTGTGTTCATGCCGAATGGCTTAAGTTTTAGCTCCATCTCATGAAAATACCTGAAGAAAGCATTCCACTGGTAAATTACTGATGTTATATTCTAAAATTAAGTAAAACAGCGATATTGTGTGTATGGACAAAGCTCTGCATTATAGTGACCTGTGGTTTAATAGTGTGAAGCAGTACTGAGGTACAATTTAAGTCTTGGAAGATTATACAAAGTGTAAAATTAATGTGACTAAATTTTGAAAATCTTTGATTTGTGCATACACAATGCATTGAAGTTGACTCTTTTCTATCCACACCAGTACACTACGCATTGGTACCACAGTCAGGAGTTTCCTCATGCTGCTGTTTATGAGTTGATTTCTATAGATGTGTGTCAGCCGCTGGGAATGTTCTGGCACCTTGGAATGCTACAGGCCAGTTGAAACAGGAGACCATAGACATTGATACACTGTACAGAAACCCAAATCCTTTTCTACATATAGTACAGTACGTATGTTTCTTTCAGTATTAGTGGGTCAGGTGATCTACAGTAAGTATATTAATGCTGGAGACTCCTGAACAGACATTTTTTGAAGATACACCATTTACCCACCCTCACCACCATCCTTGGTTGTGTGCTTGTGTTACAGAAACAGTGATCAATCGATCGATCGATCGATTGATTGACTGATTGATTGATTGACTGATTGTTAATTATACTCACAGCATTCGGACTAGCTGTTCTTCCATGCTGGAGTGTTTGTTACATATACAACATTCACAACTACAACTACATACACATAATACAACACATGATATACAAAAACAATACTTTGTCAGTTAAAGAAAACGAAAACATGTATACAAGAGACACTATAATTAATCTGTAATCAAGAAATCAAACAAACTGTTCATAAAATCAGATTCTGTGGTTAAGGAGTTTTTCAAAACCATTCCAGTATAATTTACTATAGACTAAAACTTGTAGCTGTTGGCCATCTCACAACCACAAATGCTAACATATGAATATTTTAACTAAAGATGAATATGAGTATTTCTGTATGGTATGCCCAAAATAGATATTCCAACATATTCACTATTTTGGGGGAATATTCCAGTGATGTATAATGGCCTCTACTAATGGTATTCATGCTAATAAAATAGGTGGCTCTTTTTAATTGATGGCATAAAGTACCACTAACAGGTGGTCATTAATCAGTGCTGTAGGAAAGGAATTCAAAAACATTATGAACACTTGCTTCTTGTGCCTTGTGGCACTGCCCCTGCCATTAATTTACAACACTTTCAAGGGGAGTGATATGTTTTATAAAATTTAATGCTTATTAGTTTATGAATTTTGTGCTCCTTTTATACAGTAAAATAAGTACAAGTTCCAACTAGTGCTCGGCGATATACTGGTAGTACCATTTATCATGATAAATTAACATAACCGTGATGGTCTTTGATAATCGGTATTGTTTTAATCCAGCCTTTGGTGCTTAATTACTCAATTTGTTGATGGTTTAACAAGCCACACCCTAAACAAACACTGAGGTTGCCACATTACAAGCACCTGGGTAGTTGGAAAAGGTGGATACAGTCGGATGCAGACATGGATATTTTTAAAATACACTTTTACATTTACAAAACAGTTATGTTTCATACCTAATGCTGTTTTCACAGCAGCATTCGTTTCCAGACCCAGGCGTCGGTCTTGTCATAGTGCTTATCCATTTATAAGCTCATGTGCGAAGGATAGACTAGCACTCTAAAGACCATAATATAGTGTTGTACACGTGCTCTAGAAATCTAATTCATTGTCATAGAGATTAAGCTGGCATGTCCCAACCTAAGTTAGTAGGCCAGGTCCTTGAAACCCTCAACATTTGGTACAAGCACCTGCGCCTTATACTAAAAGGCATAAGATTGTGGATTTGGCCTGCTAAGCTAAGTTGCATGGGGCATACAAGCTAATCTCTATAATTACATAACTCTGTATTAGACTTTAGAGCATGTGTACAACACTGTATGGTCTTTGGAATTCTGTGGAGTGCTGGTCTAGTCCTTTGCACTTGTGCTTATAAATGGATAAACACTATGACAAGATCGACGCCCGGGTCTGGAAGCGAAGACTGCTGTAAAAACAATGTTAGGTATGAAAAATAACTGTTGTATAAATGTAAAAGTGCTTTTTGAAAATGTCCGTGTCCGTGTCTGATCGTATTCGCCTTTTCCAACTACCCCAAGCACCTGCCTACTTGTACTGAACTACATTCTTTGGTTTTGGGATGCATACCTATTCATATCAGGCCCAAGAAACGATGCAATGGTCACTGTAACAAGCTAACCACTGTATTATACCAATATACCGGATAATTTTCTGTTACTATTACCGTGTATTCATATTTCAATACCGCTGAGCACTAGTTCCAACCACAAAAACTTTCCTGGTAATTTTGTACAAATAGATTTCTGACTTGCACACCATATATGTGACCAGATTTTACAGAACCGAACCAAATCGCACATCAGGCAAAATCAAACTAACACCACCAGTGGATAGCTACACTATCGTACTACAAGTTTTGACCCTCAGCACTACTCAAACTACACGAGGCTGGTTTTAATAGACGTCTTTTCTGGGTGGTGTGGAGTTCCCAAATGGCGGTTTCAGGCCTTGTGAAGGACCTGGCTTGGCAAGAATCAGTGGTTTACTGGTGGACAGCCTTATAATGTTGGCCAGACGTGTTCTCTGTAGATTTTGCTACATATCAGCCACTAAGGAGCCAGCACAGCCCTGTAATCTCGTGTCTGGACTCCAATCGTGGTCTGCCTCCATTTTGAGGCCTATCTTTTGCCCTCCCCGCCACCCCCCAACCTCCACCCCTTTGTGAGCACTCGTGATACTACTTCGCTCGTCTAACTGCTCAGATTTTCTATCTTATTTGGCGGGAAACTGTACAAGCAGCTACAAGTACTGGAAGTGGCTTGAAAGGAAACAGATTGATGCATCTTTTGTGTAAATTTCATACGCGTGCGTGCTATCCTTGGAGAGTTTTTTGCTGGCTTCAATTCTTTAAAACCGTTTATCTCGAAACTTCAAATGTGCGATTTGGATCGTTTTTCCAAAATCCAGTCACATATATACATGAAGTAGGAATATTTCTGAAGCAGAATTTTTTTTTTTAATGTTTAAAACACCATTTGTGAAATTGTTGCTAATTATATAGTATACCATTATAGGCTGGGATTGTGAATAATAATTTATTACCCTCAACTTTTAGTGAGTTTATAGATAATATAGCCCCTATGGAATTGATCACGTGCACGCATATATTTCTACAGATGGCAGCTACTTTATTCTGGTTTTTATGCCTGAAAAGATGGTCCTATATATTAATTTTGTTGTTGTGTCAGGTTGAAAACACTACCAAGTCTTATACATATATCATCTGTAATGGTTGTTTGATAAGTATTGTAGATTTCCGCAATTTGTAAATGTATGATTTTGGTAGTTTGAAAAGTTGCATTGGAAAATGTTTTGCTTGAAAAGACAAGCATACCGTTCTGTAATATAGACCTGGAGGCTCATCCCAGGCACTCAACTATACTGCATTATGCATGGAGTTGTTCATGACTTTTCTAGTCAAACATTGCAAAATTAGCTTCTCACATGATTAGCAAATAAATGGAGAAGGTATAGTATTCAAGGTACTGCATGAACACTGCTCTAAAAGCTAGAAATGGAGAGCCACAACCAATATAGCCAAGGAAAAGAGGGCAAGTATAAAAAAATGATGCCAGTCACTGTCACATTGTGAGAAATATTATGGAACCTATGTTTGCCAATTACTGAACACCAGTATGTCAGTGTTGAAACTGGGTAACTACTGCTGACCCGGATGACCCAGTGACCAGGATAGCAATCCAGGTCAGACTCGGATTTGACCCAGATTAATTAAAATTAAGGCATATACCTAGAGCTATGTTTTCGGTGCTCGACTAGTGTGTTAAGTACAAAGGTAGCTGTATGACAATCAGTTAGTTAGCATGGTTCCATCTAAGTTTACAGACAACAACATGCATTTCCTGTTATAGTATGCACAAGTTGAGCTGGATCCCGAAAAACAGCTAAAAATTAAAAGTGAATTATTTTCTCAAGAGAGTTAACATTTCAGCCAACCAGATGATAAGTGGTTACAGCAAAGGTGTCAACAACAGACATGTATGGTTTTGCTTCATTACAAGTTTGGGAAAGAGCTAAAAATGGACATTGCACTTTTATGGCTTCCACATAGGAAATGTATGGTGGAAATTTCGATTAGCTGTAAATATTGAACAAAAAGATTTTGAAATATTTTTAGCAGGTCAAGCAGTACTACAAATGAGCCAAATTTCAAGATCATGGTTAATTGCATCTATGAGTTATTAAATTTTTTGAGGATCCAGCTCAACGTGTACATACTATATATAGTAGATCCATACCTAAAAACTTCTCACTGTACTGATAAATTAAATTAGCATGGCTCCATGTATGCTTACAAAATATCACTATCACACATTTCTGACATTAAAGTGGGCATGGCTAATAAAAGAAGCTAGCCTACCGCAAGACTACACTATGCTTCTTAAAATAACTATTGATTATATTGGCATTGCTCCATGCATGTAAGCCTGCAAACAGCAACAGATATACATTTTGTATTGGGCTTTTCAGCACTATGCAATAAATAGTATAATAACCCGAAAATTGTGATAGATACCTCAGATTCCAGACTAGAGTTGGAAAGAGCAGTGAACGGTGATTTAAATGAGCTATACAGAAGGAAATCAAAGGAAATTTAAGCACATCATTTTCAGGTTGAAAATCACTTTCTTGTTCTATGGTGAATTGAATTGCAGATATTAGGAAGGGAACAATCTGATAGCATTCCAACCTCTTGATACCCATTAACTCTCACTACATTACATTGATATGAATTAGCTCTGCAGGGTAGTTAAACTGATTGTGAAATTTAAAGTTTTTTGTGATTAAGCACAAGTAATACTGTCTGTTTTTTCTCAGGATTTTTAGTGGAGCCCTGATAACAACATACAAAAATATACACTAACACAAATACATAATATACCAGCAACAAATGCACTTAATTAAAATACAAATAGCTTCTTAAAAGATGACAAAGCGGCAGCCTCCACAACTATTGAAGACAAACTGCAAATTTCTTCATATGCATGTATATAGGCACTGGAGGGGGCAAACACTGGAGGCAGAGTCTGTACGAGGTATTTACCACGAGTCAAGGAGCCTAAGTGAAAACGTTTTGCTAAGGTGAAGCAGGACAAATGCTATCATGTCATTTATTAATTTATCAAGCTATCATTAATTCAATAATAATTAACTTGATGGTGAAAACACCAATGATCTGTTGGCAACATGTGCCAACAGCCAAGAAGTACACTACATATAACTACACTACACATACATGTACTTACTCAATTACATGCATTTGTTACAAGTGATACACAATTACAGGTCTCAGAGCTAAGTACTATATTTACATACATACATACATACGTTAGTTACTACAAGAGATGCAAGTTAGAGGTGGGTGGCTTGGACTGATGAGCAGGGACAAAGGTAATGTAGTGAACAGTTAAGTGTTGTCATTGAAATTTGTTTTAAAATAGTTGTTTAAGTTTGTATTTTATCACAGGAACTATGATGACAAATTCAGGTCAAGCACTGCATAGGCATAGTGATGGCAATAGTGATAGTGATCTGTGGAAGTAGGAGTGGCGAGACATGTTGTTTAGGCCACCAATTGTAGATTCCTTGTTTCCTGTCGCCTGCCCGCATGGTAATTTTAAAGCCGCATGCAAATTTATTATTGCATTTGATAGTAACGTGACCTAAATATTAATACTGGCAGTGAGTTCAGTTGTGTGATCGTGTCATTGGGATGAAGACTAGTGTCATGGTGTATTATTGGATAGATCAGAGTTTCTGATGTTATTTAGTGCATGGCATCCAGCCTAATACTAGCAGTGAATCTCTTCAAGTAGCCATCGGGTAAACTTGAGATGCGCATATTAATAAACACGGGTCCCATTCTCAATCTGTTATTAATGTGTGAAACATTTGGAAATTCGTACTGTTGAAGTTTATGGTACAGATTGAGTCAGGCTAGTAAGTACAATACTAGCATGTGTCACCACAAGCGTGACAAACCAAGCAGCTCTATACATACATAAATGTCTTTCTGGCTGCTAGAAACACTGCAATACTTCAAATCTAACCTTCTAGAGGTTTTTATTTTAATTTTATTTGCTTTGGCTTTATGGTGTGAAAACACCAAAGGTCTGTTGGTAGCAACCAACAGCCGTAGCAACCAACAGCCATAACAATGTACAATTATTACTAGCTACTTAATTTACATAGTTAATTATAAATTACATAGTTAATATAAGTGTTTAAAGTTGGTAATTGGAGGTTTTGTTGATGACATCTGGAACGTGGACATAACTTAAGTAATGTAAAGTGCAGTTATTATTCTCATCAAAGTTTCTCAGAAAATGATCCCACAGATACGATTTCAGTTTAGATTTCAACAAACAAACTGACATGTTTAAGTCTAGAATTGGCATGATTCTACAGGGATGGTAAACGATGAAAGTAAGAATGTCATGATATGTTGTTGAGTTGTTGAGGTAACAAGAGTTTGTTGCTGGCACCTGATCTAGTATTATTTATATTTATTATTATTTATTGTTAATCAGCAGGACCCTCCAGGGGTATAATGCTGATGTGCAATTACATGTGTACAATTTCAATTATTAGTAGAGTTGAAAGTGATGTAGTTATTGATGTTGAACCAATTAGTTTATAACTTGATGGATTTGAGTATGTTCTGTAATTCAAATATGTACATTAAAGGAAGGAGCCTCAGATTTATCAAATGGTCTTTGTAACAACTGGTGTAATCGTTCAAAATGTGTTTGGTGGCACGACATTGAAGTTTATAATGTCTTTCATTAGATGTGGATGCAAAACTTGCGTACAGTACAGCAACTGTGATGATACATACAATCTAACCAATGCTTGCATCTTGTTGAATCCTAGCTATCACAACTAATCTTGATTCTAGTTCTCCTGAATCTGAGAGAAAAAGCTCCCTTTATATCCTTGATATTAAATAATACAGCTATAGCCGCCCGCCCGCATGCTATTTTTTTGTCTGACGGCTAGGATGGGAAGAAAAGAATTTGCAATTGCTGGCCGTAAGTGGCGAGGAAGAATTACTTTGTTGTTGTACCGAATCTAGTGTTGGCAGAACTATCAGTGATTACTAGCTATCGGTGCGTAAGTTATAACTAGAACTGTCACATGCACATAAGTTTGTTGACAGGAATACGAACAAACTTACCAATCTCCGCCTGCATAGGTAGGTCCCAAAATGGAAAAGGCAGCTGTAATCACAAAGCAGAAAATCAACGTCATAGTCTACTTGGGCCCAACCACTCTCGGAACCCGACACCAACTGGAACAGGTTTAACAGTCTATTCGTAGAAACCGATACGATGCACTCACGTGAGATTACGTGACCATTAGTGGTTTTCAATCATAGGGCCAGGCAAAGTTTAACCACATCTGAAGTTGCAGATGCTGACATTTTTAGAACTGGACTACAATCATTATTGTAATTGTGTTGCATGTATTTGGGCAAATCTGAGCACACCAACAGGGCTGACTGCTTAGTAATAATAATAATAATCAATATTCACAGGCAGTTTATTGTCACTTCCCATAAGATTGTTCCAAATTTTATCATGTGGAAACTATTTTGAATCGAGTACATAATAGCTACATTGATTTTTCACAATATAACATACACGTAGTAACATATAGCAATATTGTACAGGCTCTGCCTTTTGGTGTCACCCTGTCTTCTGACAAATCAGATAAATAATAATATAACTAGACTCCACATATCTGACCAACTTGGGTCTGTTGTGGGCATGGTGAGGAGAAAAAAAAGAACTAGTTGTAAAACTAAAATTTGGTAGCTACATATATTAAAAGCAGTCTGGATTGATTGTCCATTCTTTAGAATTTGTACTATAAAAAATTCTCTTCGGGGAAGCAGAGATTGAGGCTCTGCAGCTGGCCATTTCATTCATAAGTCTCCTAACACTTGATGGACAAACTGGTTGGATATAGTTAAGCAGGTCTTTAATTGCTAGAATAGAGTGTGATTTCCACAGTTTTGTAGCAGTGAGAAATCTTCCTCAGCCAAAAATTGTAAATATTCTGATTTAAATTATTGTAAGACAATTAGCTATTGCATTTTTTAAATACATATAGCCTACTGATGTGAGTAAATAAAGCTGTTGTAACCCAACGTATATATATGTGTATATCAGGGGGCGTAGTCAGGAAATTTTGAAAGGGGGTTTGGATTTGTAAGTGGAATGTCTGGGAAATTCCCCCTACAACCAGTTTCTGGACGAAAATTAATATTATATAATTATGCACAAAATCTGCTCTTAGGCAGTATTAAAATTAGCTGAGTGTGTGCATCTATCTAGCTGAAACCTACACTGCTATTTATGCAGCTTATGAACACTACCGTATGCAAGGAAATTTTGACGTCAAAAAAAATTTGACGAATTCAGACTTCAGCAGATTTGACGAATAAAATGTTGACGAAAATGAAGAAATTGTAGGCAAAACCTGTACTTTTAAGGGCGCTTATAAACATTTGACGAATTTAAATTTGACGAATTAAACCGATTCGTCAAATTTGTCAAATTTTTTAGACGTCAAAATTTCCTTGCGTACGGTATAATCCTACTGTATTATTTATTATTAATGCAACTAGCTAATCTTCACTTCCGGACACCATACTGATTCCCAATTTAATCTTCTAGCACCGTGACCACCCTCCACTCCTGAGATTTTGCTGGCAAAGCGTTATTCCGAGTACAAACTTTAACATCATTCTTGGCTCTTCTCTCAACTCATCACTAGACTAGTTCATACTCCAATACATTCAAGAAATCACGTGCTCACCCCGTGGCACTACAACATCGTACTAAACATTCACAGTGTAAATATATCATATTCAATACTTTATACTAACCTGACATGTGAATTACTGCAGCTACTGCCCTTCAATTAATCACCACTTTCACAATCAGATCTCCGCCATTTCCACCAGATATCACGTACATAATTGCTCACGTGATACACCCTATAGAATCAATTCATTTCATTGGTAATGTAATGATTCACCTTTAGTATGATTGATTCTCTCAGGCCAGGGCAACGACATACATATATCTACTGGAGAGTTCCAACTAATCCAAGGCTGAAAAATTAATGTGATTTTTTAATTTAATTTTTCCACTGAAAAGAATACAGGTGTAAAAAGTACCTGACACTCACCCGAACCATCCGAATCCCACTGCCTACGCTCCTGTATCTCACAGACAATCTGAGATATGAGTGTCAGGTACTTTTTGGCTATGAATATGAGTGTCAGGTACGTCTGTGTCAGCCACGCCTGGTACTTCTTACCAGTCAAGTAGCAGTGATACTCCATCGTACACATAGCTACTGATACAATGGTTATACAATTGATAACATTGCCATAGCTATTATATCATTTTTGCGTAAACGACATCAATGGGTTTATCGTCACTATGGGAAACATACTAGTAGTATATCTACAAGTTGCACTTCTTATTTTGTTGTTATTAATGTTATACAGAAATTGACGCATATGAATGCACTTGATAATAGAGTAATCACATCATTAAGGACATGATTTTGCATGTTCAACATGCATATATATATATGTTGCACCATGATTCCTTCTATGATGTGTTGTATACTAGCATCTATATAATGTCACAGGTTCTTACAAGTATCATAGCTTAAGATATTAAGATGTGTCCCATTATTATAAGCCTTTTCCACCAATACAATAACAACACTGCACTTTGAGGAGATAGAGTGAGCCACTTCAGTAGATACTGCATAGTCATCATCAGGCAGTTTTCCAATTTTAGTGCTGTAGTGTTGAATTCATTAATTGTTATGTATTGAAAACTGGTCATGAAATACTGTATCTGAGTGTAAGAGATAATTGTGATTGTGCTAGCCATACATCTTGTGCTTTAGGTTGCACACCTTTGGCAAGCTAATGGTGTAGATACTACTCCCAGAGTTAGTTTCCATCACCAGGTGTTGTGCATCATCACAAACAGCCATTCCACTTACATCTCTCAATATTATTATCAATTAGATTTTTTGTTGTTCATGTGTATTATAGAGTAATGTCTGCTATGGCATTGTAGTGTGTTGTTTATCACAAAGTGGGTATAATTATTTCATGTGATGATTTGTTGTATTTACATATGTACCTTAATCATGTACTTCTTACATGTGTACAATATATGTGACCGGATTTGCGAAAAGGTACCTTTTTCACACACAAAATTTAAGCCATTTTGTGAACTGTAAAGCTTCATAACTTTTTGATCAATGCATATAATCGCTTGAAATGTTTAATGAATGTAGCTACAGTATCTGGCTACATTTTGATACAAAGAGCAAGTAAATCAGTATTAGGAGTCAAGTGTTACACAATTTTGTTTGCTGGTATGTCAAATGTGTAGAAAAGGTACCTTTTCGTAAATCCGGTCACATATGTACTGTGCAAGCACTATGATTCTTGCTTACAGTATTATTATTATGCATAAAAGAGTGTCTCCCTCAAATGTGTGTCTTTCTGACAGTACAATTACAAAAACAAACCATGCAATTTGGGATTAATTGCACTCCCTACTATTGTAACTAAAAAAATGTATGGCAAACTAAATCACTATACGATTAAGAACTAATTATAAACGCAGCATATCATACTACTCTGGGTATTATTACTCTGAACCCTACAAAGTTAAATTTGATGCCTTGGTTGTGTTATTCCAACTACTCATATGATTGTTCTGGTAGAGTGGTGGATGTAGTTGACGTTGTAGTGTTTATTTATTACAAATAGTAGTATCTCAGTGGCAACCTTCTTGGACAGCAAAGATTAGATTAAGTTCACTTTATTAATTTAATATGCAAATAACAAGTGTCATGTGATAATATCAGTTCTGTATTATAATATATAATTGCAAGTACAGCTAAAGCATATGTACATTAATAGCAGTTATGGAGATAACACTCCAAATACTAACAGTACTACATACGTATTACTATATACAAAATTCCTAGCACACATATTGTCACACTTGCTCTTTATAGGATTATGCAGATTTCTCACACTCAGGTGGGGGAAAGCTCCACTTCCCACTAACACAATATGAAATGGAACTACCTACAGTAGTGTAGCCTTTATTGCAGACGAAGAAAGCAGTTTGGCCATTTGGAATGATGTGTACTTGCCCATTATCAGGGTGATTCAAAGGTGGGCAGTTCATTGCTATAAAATAACATTTATTGTAAACTACACAAATAGTCACTTATGTTTGAGGATTAACTGGGCCAACATAACACACAAAACTGCACTCAAAATTGCACAAGCAACTTTGAGTGAAGTTTTATATGCCATTGCACAGGCTTACATTATTTTTCATGATTTACTTCATGTTTCTACAATAATTCAAAATTTTGTACTTAGATGAAATTTAATACCTAAACCAAGTGACTAAAAAGACTTGAACTTTATAAAAATTAGTTCATCAATTATTACACATCATTTAGTATGTATGCCTAACACCATGCACCAATAAAATGCACAACGCAGGTTATGTTTTTTGAATACACACAAATTCTCTAGACAAAGCCTCAGGCTTATTTTCATTTGATATTTTAAATATTATAGGACAAGCATGTGCTAACTAGAAAGAACTTAGTATGCTTTGAAGGCAACTAGTGGAATTTTCCAGTTTTAGTATAAAATTTTAGAAACTCTTCATAATTATACCATTTCGCCAAATTTTGAACTGGATAGGTAATAATAGTAGACCACTTCAGAGCAAAGCTTACTTGTCTGGAAGTTTACTAAGAGTCAAAACCTGTAGCTGGCTACTTTTAATGCAAAACTTCTGCTCACATGAGTATATAGGGAGACAACCAGAAATGCAAACTATGGTTTTCCAAAATCAATCTTGATGCACACCCACAGCTGCATGGCTCAGGCCAGCTGTAAGTGTACCTGGTTTTACAATCTATAACATTATGTAAAACACTGTACAAAATCACTCAGACTGTACCTTCCACAATCACAGTAATACTCTCATATGCATTTTGCTTAATTTTTCCAGCCCGGTTGCTCGCTTCACATGTGTATATATTAGCACCTGGTGTATCACTTGGAACCAGGTATGATTGCTGGTATACCTGAGCATAGTAAACCACTGCATTTCTATCACTAAACCACTGTACTGTTGGTGCAGGTACTCCATCGGCTCTACAGTATAGGAAAAATCTAGTACCAACACTGACTGTGTAGGTTGACTGGGGTGGATAGATGGTGACAGTTGGAGCATCTGTGGAGGAATGAAAATATTATTATTGGCGCATTGCATTATTCAAAAGTAGGACAAGTGGCTACTTTATACTGTAGCTTGTAGTTGTATGTGCAGTTCAAATGGTAAATTACATAGTACACAGTGCAACTTCCATATGTACATATAAACATACTGTAATTACGTATTCTACATACACACATACTTACATACGTACGTATGTACGTAAGTATGTATGTATGTGTGTACATACATGATACATACATACATACATACATACATACATACATACATACATACATACATACATACATACATACATACATACATACATACATACATACATACATACATACATACATACATACATACATACATACATACATACATACATACATACATACATACATACATACATACATACATACATACATACATACATACATACATACATACATACATACATACATACATACATACATACATACATACATACATACATACATACATACATACATACATACATACATACATACATACATACATACATACATACATACATACATACATACATACATACATACATACATACATACATACATACATACATACATACATACATACATACATACATACATAGTAATACAGCTGGACAGGCAGACAGGCATGCTACTTTATATCGAGCTACTATAATACAACACAGCTTGAAAGGAAACTTGATGCACCCATGAAAATAGCATGGTGTTTGAGGTTACCTAATAGAACAGTCACTATGGATAAGAAATGTTCACAAAATACCTAAGTCAGTATGGAATTGAGCCAGGGGTCTCTATACTTAGCTAAATCCACAGTTGCAACCATTGACCCACTGCTGGTCTCCCTCAGTTTGGCTTGGCTGTCCTCTTTGTCATCATATCTTTTCACACGAAAATTTCTTGAAGAATGCAGCCTTTTTTACAACTCAACAATTAGATAATGAGTATCCTTAAGTCCAACACATACATATCTACTATACTTACACTCAACAGTTAAGGTAGTATTCTTATCAGTAGTTGAGTTAAGATCATTAAAGGCTCGACATGTATATGTTCCATCATCAGTACGATTCACATGGTCAAACAATATCACTGATTGCATTTGGTCACCATCTGGGCCAGTGTTGTTGTAAACTAAAACATGTTCACCATCTGATATGACTTGATCACCATCAGAATTGTACCAGTAAACTTGTAATGGATGAACAGCATCAGGATCATTAGTGGCATTACATGACAGTTTTACTTTGTTGCCTTCAAGTGACACTGTATCACTGTTAATATCTGAGATGACTGGCTTACCTAATAGAACATTACATATAATACTGTTCATTACTTCCTATAATATAAAAATATTGTGTTGCACATGTTTAACAGGTTGGTATTAATACAAGAGCTATACTGTACTACAAATCAGTCAGAAAATTCATGGTTGCAGGGTGAACTGCTGTAAATGAGACTTTGCAGCACTTCTAGCTACAATCCAATAGTAAACAATTGAAGTATATGGTGTCATGTAGCATCACTTTCTAAGTACTCTGTAGCCTCTATTGAGTGTTTTAGTAGCCCCTGTGCTTACCCTGTAGCGGCCATGCTCTTACGTGAATGGGAACAGGGATAACCAGTCCCTAGCACACTATTGTGGGTAAGGTTATATCATTGCACACTTTTTGACTGTCGATAATAAGGATTGTGGACAACTCTTCAAAGTGATAGCAGCACTACCAATGAAGAGAAACAGTAATTAAGCACACTGATTATACAGGTTACAATAGTGTCTTGCTACTTTTATATACCTTGAATCAGTGGCCTCGTGGCCCTCGTCTGTATATGCACATGCGCACTTACTCAAACATTTGAAAACCAGACTTGGAGATAATCGCTTCAACTGTCAACATGTTCACTGTGTTTTTATAAACAGTATTAAGATGATAAGTTGTGAGATTTTTTAAGTGGTTTCACACAGGCCGATTTTTGCACTGCAACATTACATAATGGCCTTGTGGTCACTGTTGTGTAAGCAAAAATTCCACAATCAAATTCCTTCTTCTATAGCAAGTAATTTGATATATATTATAGGATTATATTGTAGGGTTTGTGAGTTAAAGAAGTGTCCTCACATGCATGGAATAAGTAAAACATTGGATCAAATAAACATTAAGGGCCGAGATACTACAATAGCCTGGATATTAAAAAGCTGATCCAAAATACACATAAGACAGACTAATATTTTAATATTTTCAAGCCACTGTAGCTACTGTAGCCAAGGATAACAAGCATGCATACGAAGTTTTCACCAAGGATGCACCAATTTATCTTCTTTTGCACTTACGAGCTTCTAATAAACACATTGGAGCCCTGTGCACACAGATACATGTTGGACTCCATGGTTTATGTGGTAGCGGTTACTAAAGCCATATTACATGTACACTAAAAAGTGCACATTGTATATATATACATGTAGTATTGCATATGCTATAATATTGCTTGAGTAAAACAAACTCACCATACACAGTAATAGTAGCACTATCAGATATCACACTACCATCATCATTTGTGACAACACAATGATAGACACCTTCATCTTCTTCTGCGATCACACTAAATATCAGTTTAGGTGATGTGATATTCACGGCTCTGTGGGAAGGTCTTATCCAACTATTACTAGATGACTGGTACTTCTCCCATTTGTACAGAATAGGGCCCATTCCAGTAGCTAGGCACTCCGTTGTGTCTATATCATTATTATTCTTACTGATCACGGCTGACGATGGCTGTGTTATGATTATTGGTCTAGCTACAATGCAGTAATGATACACACATCACTTCTCATACATAAACTTACTATCTACTTCAAGCCAAGCACATCTAATGTTGTTCCCACAAGCATTAGTTGCTACACAACAGTAGTAGTCTTCATATGATGTGTTCACCTCAGGAATTCTGATCACATATGACATAGAAGAGAAACTAGAATCATCTGGAGATGACCATTTCTCAATAGATGTATGCACATTTAAAGGTAGCATTGATGTGTGGTTTCTTTTCCACTCATACAATAACCCACCAAAGCTCCAAGCCAGACAATTAAATATGGCAGTTCCTCCAGGACGGACAACAACAGGCATTGGTGGGCTGATCATTCTTGGACATGGAACTGTTGATTACCAAACAATTATATGTACGTATATGTAGTCACTGTGATCAGCTCACCTGTTACATTTATGTGGACAAATGACGAATTTACTTCTCCAATATTATTCTTTGCTACACAGTAGTAATCTCCTTTGTGGTACCAGGCAACCTTTGCGATCTTCATTATGCTAACTCTTTGATTTATTGATTTAGAGGTAGAAAATTCAGCAGTTTCTGGTAGTTCTTTATGCAACCTTTTCCATGTAATTGAGACATCATCAAAGCTTGAAGCAGTACACTTTAAGACAGTTTCACCACATGTTTCTGCTTCAAAAAAAGTCTCAGGCTCTATGGCAACCTCTGGCACCATCACTATTATACATGCAATGAGAATTTTACATCATTATCAAGAATGGATCATGTTTACCTTCAATTGTGATTGTTTTATAGTTAGATACTATATCTCCAGTGGAGTTGCTCATTATACATCGATAATCTCCAGCATCTTTTGGTGTCACATTATAAATGTTCAGTTGTGATGAGTGGATCCCTTGTACTCTAGACGAAAAATTATCATTTCTTTTCTCCCACTTGTAAGAGAAACGATCCCTTTCTGGTATGCATTTCATGGACAGGTTGTAGTTATTAATGGCAAGTTGTATTGATGGAGATGTTAACACAACCGGCTTTAGAGGTGAAGCTACAATGGACATTGGTTATCATATAAGTGCCCTATGCAGCTATTTAAGCCCCAAACAAGCAGTGGGGGATTTTACAGACCAGACAAGTTTTTATGGTAAAAGTAGGTGATACACATGCGCGTGTGCCTCACGTTAATATTAATATGCATAGATTTTTTTCAAAATAACAAGTATAGAGAAAATTAGGGATTTTAAGTTCGATTAGGGATCATAGAAAAAAGTAGGGAAATAAGGGAGGTCACCTACACCTGCAGATATGACATTTAATCCCTAACTCAATCATGGGTATAGACCAAAGTAGGGATTAAATGTCCACTAGTACATCTGCAGGTGTAGGTGACCTCCCTTGTTTCCCTACTTTTTTTCTATGATCCCTAATCAAACTTAAAATTTGTAATCCATATACTTATTTGTTTACTTTATCATGACTGGTGAACCTGGCATGAAAAAAAGAATGGTACTTGAGTTAATGTTTTCTACTGAACGTGTGCCCCAACTATCAATTACTGACTCGAAAGTGAAGTGGCCATTACACTTCACTTTCAGCTATGTTGAGCCCATTACACAGTGCTATAAACAAAAAAAACAGTAGGAGAAGCACCTCTGCAATCAAAGTACGGATGATTCCCATTTACAAACATAGGGAAGCCATCGCACTACCACGAATCAACACCTTGGGCTGCCAGCAACAAGAAAGGAGGACAAAGGTAAGTCCATGATAAGTGTATTGTGTGTACTGCAGTATGCCAAAAGTTGCCTGTTGGGTTGAAGCAACTTTGAACAGTGAAGAAATCAAGCCTGTAGCCTTAGCTGTTATATATATCGAGTTACGCTTGCCTGAAGGCAGCAGGCAGGCAGGCAGGCAGGCAGGCAGGCAGGCAGGCAGGCAGGCAGGCAGGCAGGCAGGCAGGCAGGCAGTAGAAAATTTCATTGAATTAAAAGAAAAAAATGTAGCAATCTATTGGAACTATTTAAGGTCACATTGAAGGAATTTTTAGGCTTGATTATACTTATAACTAATGCTGCCAAGGCACCAGGAAGGTACTGTGAAGCTGGTTTTTGGGTGGTATTTGTTTTTGCCAGAAAAAACCCAAACCTCCATGATCCTTAATATAATACTGTATGATAAGATAGTACATACTTACTTCTACTAATGAATTTGTGTTGGAATGGACATGATGTGTGGAAAATATTCAAAATTCTTGTGAGAACTTTAATGAACTGACCCATGGAGCGCCTTGTGAATAGTAGATTCAATTCTCATTTACCAAACTACCAAAAGACTTGTTGATATAACCAGGAGCTCAGTCATAGGTGCTGCCTTTGGCACTTATAAGCTCCTGATATAACTCATAACCAGCTTATGGCAGCTGGCAACAGAACTGGTGAATACTTATTTATCTCTCCATCAGTTTTGCTAAACACATCTTCAGACAACTTACTGCAATGCAAAACCATTTAAACATTGTGCGATCAGATGCTTTATTATACTTATCACAATTGTATATACTCAGCCTCCTGATAGGAATCCTTTCTAGTCTGGCCCATATGGGTAATACATGGAACAAGTGCCAAAAGTAGTGTAACAATGTCATAGTATAATCAAGAGTACATAATAATAAAATATAAGGCAGTCTCTATATTATGTACTCTTGGTATAATGTACACTAGTCAAGTACAACAAGACAACAGAAGTAATTATATGAAGCCTTACAAGGCTAATGGGACAGCATGTTTGTAGTCATGATGAAAAACATAGAAAATTACAGAACAAAGCAAAACAATATGAAGTGTTGCAACAACAAGCTGTCAGTCTACTATTGTTGATATACGTAGGTAACATTATATTCATGTTCTAAAATCACTACCTCGTTAAAACTCTTGGTTAATTCACAGCAAACAACACCAACTGTCATCACGGCATGCTCTAGCTGGCCAGCTACACAGTCCCACAGTTCTCAAAATAATTTCATTTTTCTGTGTATGTACCACAGACCTTCAAGATTTGGTAGAGGCACCAGAGAGATGCTATTAAACCAGAGGAAGTTGGACACGATACAAGCGCTTCTGAAATTTATTACTGTTAATTGCATATTTCTAATATGTGATGAGGAGTAAGTGATAGAAGAAATGTTTGGCAATATCCACACCACGTTACCTTGTGCTTCTTAAGATAAACAGCAAATTCTTATTTCAAGGCGGGTATGCGAGTTTCTAATTCTCTTTTCGATTCCGCCTGTGAGGCCAAACTAGCGGCATCCACTCCTCTTTTTCAATACCCTGAGAGGCTTTGTTAGCATGCACATTGCTTTCTTTGACAATTATTGTGCTTAAATACATGTACATAAGGCGTACCTATAGTATTACACATGGATTCCACCCAGCAGACGCTTACACACATGATCCCCATAGATTTCAAGAGCGATTTATGTGCCTGGAGTAGTGGGGTTGAATAGGGTTGACCGGCTGAATAGACTAAACTTGAAGTGCACTCTCGAATGGTATTTGTGGAAACTTTCATGAACGCTTGGTTAAACTTTCAATACAAAATGTATGCGCTCACGTGTGCGTGTCCAACCTCCTCTACTATTATAATAAACTATGAAGCTTCATGCATCCCACAAGTCAAAGGGAACACTGATAAACAAGGGTAACACTGATAAACAAGCTTATAAATACATTTTGCATCTTTATAGCTGACAAGCACAAGGAGGTTGGTGTTGATACTTCAAAGTCTGTTGAGGTTTAGTCTTGTGGCACCACAGATCAACAACAAATTACACTGCATTTGTGAGGCTGCTGTCTGGTATTCTGAGTTATTCAGCCGCATTATTCAAACAGCTCCAAAAACCCATCACATATTGGATTGCACAACAATTAACCTTTACCACATTACATCACAAACACAGCTACACCCATCATCTACTTCTGTTGCAGACAAACACAGCTACAAAATAAACAAGTACACAGAAAAATTTGGAATT
Source organism: Dysidea avara (assembly GCF_963678975.1). NCBI lineage: Eukaryota > Metazoa > Porifera > Demospongiae > Dictyoceratida > Dysideidae > Dysidea > Dysidea avara. The sequence goes on from NC_089276.1 coordinate 19,286,883, forward strand.
TTAAACTAGAGTAGGGACCATAGCACATCGATAAAAAGTACTGAAACAAGCTGGAGTAGTGCACGATATTAAATCACAGTAAAACAGTAAGAAGTGTTATATCCCTACTGTGCAGTGTACTTGTTTGTTAACTTTTTTTTGTAAATATTATTATTATGACTGGTGAACCCACGCATACTGCATCTGAAATGGCGCTGCGTGCCCCAGCTATATCAATTATTGTCTGAAAAGTGAAGTATACATTATGCTTCGTTATCAGTTATGTTCAACCCGTTACACAGCATTTCGGATCTAGAACTGTTCGAAAAGCACCTCTGCAATCCATGCATACCAAAAGAAATGGTGCCATGTGCCCCAGCTATATCAATTATTGTCTGAAAAGTGAAGTATATATTATGCTTCGTTGTCAGTTATGTTCAACCCATTACACAGCAGTACGAATCAAGACCTGTTTGAAAAGCACCTCTGCAATCAAAACAGCCACTATAAAAAAATATGGACGATTTCCGTTACGAAGGGAAGCCATCACGTGCTATCATCAAATCGACACTTTTTGCTGTCAGCAAAGATGAATGGGACACAAAGGAGGACACTGGTAAGTCCATGAAGGATGCATTGTACGTACTGCGGTATGCCAAAAAGCACCTCTTGGGCTGAAGTGACGTCGAACAGTGAAAAAATCAAGCCTGTAGCCTTAGCCATTATCGAGTTACGCTTGTCTGAAGGAACCAGTCAGTCAGTCAGTCAGGCAGTCAGTTAGTAGAAAATTCCGTTAAATAAATTATTTTAAAATTCAATAGCAACTTGTTGAAAGCGTTTCGGGTCGATCTGAAAGCTTGTTTGGGCTTAGTTTTACCTAACCAATACTGCCTCATTGTCACCAGGGAAAATTGAGGCTGGTTTTTGGGTGATGTTATTTTTGTGGGCCACGCCTACTCCTTTGTGGTCCCTACTATACAGTACTATTGTACTGTATGGTAAATACAGAAAGTTTTAAACTACATACAAGATTACTTGCCTTGCACTAAGGTGCTCGACAATGAACATGAAAATTGTTAGCAAGATTACATTGTCACCTGCCATTGTTGGCATTTTAGTTTCTTTGTGTCAAAATGCAAGGCTTTTGAAAGTAAAGTCAACTCACTAATTGTATGGATGAACACTCACAGTAAGTATATCATAATGATGAATGCAGTGTATGTATGCAAAAATAAACGTACTTGAAGCGTAAAGAGTAGCACTTTTTGATCTTGTTGCTAGCTTGTTATTAGCCCACACCACACAGTAATATTTTCCATTATCATCATCTGTTACATTTGGAACAATTAGACTACTACTAGTAATGTCTGGTGATGACACTTGACTAGTGGTACACTTCTCAGGTAATAGCTTATTGGAAACATGTTCTCTGTACCAAATGATGTTTCGATGACCATATCCTCCAGCAGAACATGTGAACACACCACTAAATGGAACAGCAGCACTTGTATCAGTAGGATGAGTGATGATACGAGGAGACAAAACTGTAATATATAGAGTTATATACACATACATTAGTCACATATGATGCATTGGAAACATCTCATTCTGAAATTATTGTATAATATGTGTCATCTGGATTGTGCGTTGTGTGGATTAAATACTCATATAGATATGCACTAGAATGATATACATCACTGGGAAACTAGTCGACAAATGATAATGGTAAATATCATCCACAGATTGTCACTCAGTATCCCGACATTAATCTATTACCAGAGGTGTGTCCAGGATTTTTCCAAGGTGGTTTCCAGATTTGCTAGTGAATAGTAGATGCAGAGGTCTGGGGGCACATCCCTGAACATTAAAATGCTTTAGATTCATGATTTCATGAATGGCATAAACTATTTTCAATATATGCTCAGTTCCCTTTAAAATGCTAACTGTCAACTATGGTTTATGGCTGATCAGGTATAATTATCACAAGTTAAAATTTCGAGGGGGTTTCTGAAACCTCAGAAAACCCTTTAAATATGCATCCTGATTACATATTATACTGATGCTAGTTTTAGGCCCTTTTCTGAAATGTCCATTAGTTCTTCCTGCTTAGTAGCTGTTTGAAATGACAAAAACCAATTTTCTAGGTGATTAATATTCATATATGATACTAAATTATCTCTATCTTAAGTTTAGTAACTCTAACAAAAGCATTGCATAAGCTCAAAAACTATTATATATGCTTGGAAGTGTACAATAATGCTTATCAGATTTCATAAAGTCAGTAGTACATTCCATATATGGTGCAATAAAATTACGTACCTTGAAAAGTCAGTGTAGCATAATATGAGAAACTGTTGCCAGTGAATTCACAAGTGGCTACACATTGGTATTGGCCAGCATCTTCCAGTTGCAGGTTATCAAAAGTTAGAATGTTAGTGTTTACTCCAGTGACTGTAGATGGCATATCCTTATCACGTCTTCTCCAGTGATAAGATGATGCTCTATCTGCTTCACATGTTAATGAATGGGTTTGGTTGTTAGTGAATAATGTAACTGACTGATTTGATGGAGGACTGGTTATGGTTGGATAGTCTGGATAAGTAAACAGAATATAAAACAACTCAGCAGATGTACATGAGTGTATGTGTGCGCATAGTGTGTGCGCGTGCCTGCATGCGTGCGTGCGTGCGTGCGTGCGTGCGTGCGTGCGTGCGTGCGTGCGTGCGTGCGTGCGTGCGTGCGTGTGTGAACCGTGTCAGCATCTCCTCCTGGGCAGCAGCATAAGTTGCCGGCAAATGCCGACAGCTTTTTGCACAAGTATGACTAGAGGGTTTAACTTATTCTCAGGGCACAGTCTTTGTTCTGGGTCCATCTCATTTTCTACTTGAAACATCTGCACTCTAGTGGAGAGTACTGGAGATGATCGAAGGATCTGTAGGGCTCAGACCTAATCCCAAATTTTGTCATCTACCTTCCACAGGTCCTCATTATGTTGATAGATAATTAAATTTTTGGTTAAGGAGTTGAAGAAGTTGAACATGACAATTGCTGGAATACAAGAAACCAAATGGTTTGGACAGAATGTTTGGAATGCAGATGGATTTATTTTGTTACATTCAGGGCACACTTTGCCAGTAATGATGAACCACTTTTAAGTAATGAAGGTGTAGGCATTGTGCTTGATTAGCATGCTACAGTAACTGCTGCATAGAAGAATTCTGGTGAAACTTGGGAGGCTGTCAGTTCTAAGATAGTGACAGCTCAGCTGCATATTGTGCAGCGTGGACATAGATGATGTGGAGGTTCTAGGTGGGTATCCACTGATGTCAGTGTATATGTTCCCACAACCAAGGCTCCTCTGGGTGCTAAGGAAAAGTTTGTTGATGATCTTCAATATACTTTAAATGTCCTTCCTGCTGGTGATATTGTAATGGTACTAGGTGATTTTAATGCTTGAATTAGGAAAGGGAATCCTGAAGATGATGTCAAGGAGTAGTGTCATTCATGTGCCTCTGGTAGTCCACCACCTAGGAGGTTAGGGACAGATACCAGCAGTCCCTTGAACAACATTTATTTATGACAAGGAAGAGTCAGCGGGGGAGCAGTTGAAGGAATTAAAAGAGTGTATTATGACATCTGCTGATACAGCTGTTGGAAGAAACAGCCAGATTAGTTTATTGATGCTACTGATATACTAACTCCCTGCTGGATGACAAGGCTTGAGCTCGTCAAAGGTATTTGCAGTTGCATTGTTATTCTGGTAAGCGTGAGTTCTGATTATGCCAGAGGATGGTGAAAAGGGCTGTGGATGAGACCAAGGAGGCATGGATTAGTAAGGCGATTGGTGATGCTGAGCGTGGTCAAGATGGGAAACTGAGGTGGGATTGCATTAAGAAGTTGCAGGCAGCTTTTCATGGAAGACAGCTTGCTCATTCTTTCAGACTTCAGAAGCGAGATTGTAACTGTAGCTACTATACAGGGCCTGAATAGTTCAAACAGCTATGGTATGGAAATTTTAGCCAAGTACTGAATGTAACCAGCCAGTGTGATTAAGAATTGATTGATGAAATGCTGTCCTGGGAAACAATGCAATGTCTTGATGCTCCCCTACCTCTGATGAACTGATAGCTGCTATGGAGAAAATGAAATGGGGGAAGGTTGTTTGGAGGACTGGTATCTTGCCTGAATTGATACTTTGTGGAGGCCCAGCAATAATGATTGCTGATGTTAATGAGGGAGGTATGAAAGGTAAGCATTCTGGAGATCTAACAAGATGTCAATGCTTTTGTGCGTGGTAGACAGCATCTGGATCATGGAAGCCTGGGATCCTCCACATTTCACTGTTCTTCAGGAAAGACCTTTCATATATAGGAAGGGGGATTTCACCAGGCATTCATGATTTTACAAGGCAACATACCCTAACCCACTCTGAACCACTAGTCATCTTATCCTGAGGATACTGCAACCATCTTTGGATGGGCTGCTACAGGCTACAGGTGTGTGTGTGTGCGTGCGTGTGTGTGTGTGTGTGTGTGTGTGTGTGTGTGTGTGTGTGTGTGTGTGTGTGTGTGTGTGTGTGTGTGTGTGACGTGTGTGTGACGTGTGTGTGTGTGTGTGCGTGTGTGTGTGTGTGTGTGTGTGTGTGGTGTGTGTGTGAGTGTGTATGCCCGTGTGTGTGTACAGTCATTAAAGTAAGCAAATAACAACTTTCAAGTGTAACATAATTATTGCTTTATTAAAATTGTCATGAGCATAGTTTTCCTGCTGAAACAGCAATAGACATTACTAATCTCAGGAAGCATATACAGTGTACAGTATTGTCATTTAATTTGCATACCTGGAAAATATTTTAGGATATTAAATCCACTGGGATGACCATAAGATGGTGCCCTACTAGAGCCATACACCACTGCTGTCATTGCAGCTGCTGCTGTAGAATTAGTGTGGACAATCTTAACTGCACCTTTTGATATAGATACGCGAGCACCATATGCCTCAACTCTGCCATTACATCTAATCGGCTGCCATGATTGTGATTGCAGTGACTTGTTCCCTCCATTTGCCATCAAGTAGACCATATCAGGTTGGTAATACTCTGCTAACAAGACTATGTTAATGTAGTTGTTATAGCTTGATGATTGAACAGTGGAAAGATTAATTTCATTGTTGTAGTGTATAGTAGCTGGTATTATGGTTAACATTGGATCATCAGTTGTCCAGCCAGAATAACGCCCCTTACTGTATGCAGTGCTAATCTGAGTCACCAGCACCTCCTTGTCAGAGTGAATTGCACAGTATCCTGATTGTTGATTAAGTGTAACAAATTTACCTGCATTAATGGAATAAGACTTTCGTACATTGTTACAGTACATATAGACACTGGTGGAGTCATATGCTGCCAGTACCTTAATAGTGTAATAAGTTGAGATGGTAAATGGCACAGTATAATACACTTTACCCCAATACATAGTTGCAGGGATCTGCTCCACAAGTTGTTCACAGTAACTATAACCTGAAGGAACATACCCACACTCATGACCACTAAATACAGACAATGGTTTCGTTGAAGCAATTCTGGTTCCAGTGAGGTCACTTGATGATCCAATATACACCGTTTGTAGCCTGTTAACTATGAAGGAGTACTGCTGGTCACTGGTTAGGTTACTAATAGTATCATCAATCTTAACATTGACAGTTTGGGCGACTGTTAAATTCATTACAGAATTATCCTCTGTTCCAACAATCAGCACCACACTATTATAACTGGTAGAAGGCATAGAAATCCCATAATACACATATTCAGTATTGCACAGCTTTATATTGGGTAGGGCAAGAAAAGAATCACCATTACGAGAATTCATATTCTGACCAATCACAATTATATTTCTACTGTTGGTTTTTAGGTAAACTCCCTTATTCTGATCATTGTATGAACTACAAAGAACACTTGTAGGAAGATTAACAGTTGCTGAACCAGAGGGGGTAACAGTTCCACTGTAAGAATATCCCACTCCAGGAACTTCAATTGAGTATAATGCACTCAACTCTTCGGTATTTGTCAAATAAAGAGTTGGTGAACTAGTATACTTGTTCTCATAGAATCCCAAGTAGTAGCTGCTTCCTGAAATAAAATCAGCTATTAACATTGCATTAAATTTTAGTATATACAGCACAATATTACAGTAAGTTTGCAAAATTAGTAGTGAATTTCACTACTAATTTCTGCCACAATACTCACTATTTTATGTAGTGACGTTTACTGCTTTTTCTACTTCTTGTAGTGATGCTAGTGAATGTCACTACCTATATATAGCGAGTATTGTGCCAGGCATTATTAGTAGTGACCTTCACTAGTTTGTTTTTACTACGTGGATCTGTATTTTGCTATGAATTTGATTGGCTGCTATTATATAGATCAGGATTTAAATCCTGTAGACATCCTGGCGGGTATTTGTTTGTAGCACTGCCAGTTAATGTATGGGCATCAAATTGACAATAAAAGGTCAATTAGTAGGTAATGTTTTCAACCATAATTATTGCAATGCAATATGACCAGTGAAACATCTCAATGTATGTGTATTGTAAAATATTGCTATATTGCAGAGTCGGTTGTAATGGATTGTTGTTTGTGGATAATTAGCCTTCAGGTGTTACCCTGCTAGAGGGCAGCCATCGAAGCCAAGGCCCATTTGATTGAGTAGTTATACCTACACTAGGCTTGAGCTGAAGTATAATGTAATGTATTTGATAACTGTTAGCTATTAGCAGCTTTGACTTCTGGATCTGGTGGATATGCATAACTTGGCACTTGTGCTGTCTGATGTATCTCAACATACAACCATTGCTAATAGTACTTATTCCACTAACATTCACTTTACAACATAGCCAAAGGTCCAATATAATCTGAAGCATTGTAGCTAATACAGCCTGCAATATTGTTAATCAAGAACAATATGCAATGTTGTTTTTCTAATTTTGCTGCACCCCTACTACAGTATACAATTAGAAGTAGGCAAAATAGGCTTGTGCAATTACTGCTGCATTTCTCATTATTTCTGTATTACAAGCAGTTGTCAAGGATGAGCTGTGATCTAAATTAGTTAGAGTTCAAAGACAAAGTTCTAAGTAAATTAGTAGCCAACCCTCAAGGCCTGTGAATGTGTCCTTGCTGTCACGCTTTGCTCAGGTGCCCAATACAGGGTCTTCTGAATTTTGTAGAACCCTGTTTTTCATAGTAGGGACCAACCTTTTTAATTTCTTAATTACATTGTAGTGCAAACGTTCAACCTACTACAGGTGTGTATATATGCTCAAAAATTTGTCATAATTGCTAATAAACTTACATTGTTTCAGTAGACAATAAAAGACTGAAGTTTTACCATTATGAAAAATGCACCAGTCATTTCTAACCACATTATAAAGCTAAAGTATAACAGATTTTACATGAAACATGGCGAAAAGAGTACTTCCTTGCTGGCATAATTTCGAGTGTAATAGGTATATGTGGGAATTGGGAATTATGCTATGTAGCATTATGTGATGATTATAAAACTTTAACAGTGCAGATTGCACAATTCCGTTAAAATTAAAATTGAGATACTATAGAGCAGTCAGAAATTCTAATAGAACAATCGTACAATATTGTTACTCTAACAAAACAGTCTCATAGAAATGAAATACTCTAATATAGCAACCAGCTAAAACTATTTGAAGCTGAATCATCAATGTAAATGGTCTAATATTTAACTGACGTTATTGGCCATAGAAAGTGGCATAATTTTAGGAATAAAATTAAGCCATTTCTTAAAAGCATAGTAGGTGAAATGTTCAATTTTTTCGAACATAAATAGCCTCATGGCTAGACATATGGTAGTGCGTTGTGTGACCAATTGATTGATTGATTGATTATTTATTTGTTTAGTCATTTATTTATTTAAACTCGCGGTACTTGGCAAAGCTGTTCTTCTGTACTAGAGTACACAAAGACACAACACATACACAAATAGCAACACCATCTACACACAACACTCATATACTAAGAGCTATTACAACTATATTATCAGAACAATTCAAGACAAGACTAAGCCAGCACTACACTATGTGTATATATATTGACAAGTAGAAAGAAAAATAATGCAATGTTAGCTTCATGGTCTTTTCTCCAAAGCACACCATTCATGCATTATACATATAGCTGTCCACCAGGTAAGGTAGGCCACACAGCAATTTTGATTAATTTTGCTCCAGCTGTTTGTGCTGGCTTTGGGATATGTTTTACCCACATTTTTCTCAGACACACTTATGATTATTGAAGACGGAAGCAATAATTGTATTGTTTCATTTGACTTTATTGTAATGCTCTACATAATAGAGCACATATTTTTGAATTCTGATAGAATGAAAATATGATATCCAGAATTTCTATTTGTAGATCTACTGTATCAAATTATGAATTTAGCTAGAAATTTTATTTATAAATAGAAATTACGTGAGGTGGACAGTTGTGATAGTAGCAGCTCAGTGTTTAAAAATTTGGATGTTCAGTCCCTGGTTTAAATTCTGGTAAGATTTTTGAACATTTTCATGCACTTTTTAACCCCACAGTGACTGTTCTATTAGCATATCTCAGCCCCACTATTACAATTGTCTGGTTTTTGCTTTGTAACTCTGTAGCTGTTACGTCTTTGTTTTTCTAACCATCAAAAGGTACTGCTATGATGGCTAGCCTATGTACACACCAAATTTCAAGTTATTCCTAATAGTAGTTTACCCTGTAGCATGATCCTTTTTGCATGAATGAACATTCATAGCACTGTGGACACTTACCAAATTCCTTGCAAACTTAGTATGTGAATTCACCTTTATACGTCCTTTATTTGTACCAAATTTCAAGGTAATCAAATTACACATTTAGTTTCATAGCAATTTTTGCGAAGTGTGTGAAAAGAATAATCTAAGCCCCCATAAACAAAGAAAAATAAAACTTTGGTCACCTGTATCTACCTATGACTGGTAATATTGAGTACAAAAAGAAATGAAACCTACACAAAAACAGCCAAGCTGTGAAAAAAAGATGTAGCCTTTAATAGCCTGGGTGGAAAAATTTTGAAATAAAAGGTGGCAGCCAAGAAATGGCTGTAATAATGTTAATAAATTTTGATAATGGCTCTGTTCATTATTAACATTTAGCTATATCACATTCTATTAACATTATTGCAGCCATTTCTTGGCTGCCACCTTTGATTTCAAATCTTTTTTCACCCAGGCTATTGAAGGCCGTACCCTTTCATATTCACTGCTTTAGTTCATTCATGACTAGTATAGTAAGTACTTTATAGTGCACTTAAACTTCATTATGAGCTGTTCAGCTTGCATTTTAGCTTCCTGTGTTTAATTGTGTACCCACAATTGAAGCAATCTGCATGCTCATGTTGATACACTTACATTTGGCTTCTCAGCAGCGCCTTTTTGTTGCTCTTACGATGTTATCCACAATCGAAATTCACATGGTCCCATATAAATACACTTGAAAAGCATTCCTGCAGTTTCTCCACACTTGCAGGTGAATCACCCAAGTAGAATATATTAGTTGTAACATGGGCACTTGTGATTTGCCTGAAATATATGTACTCGCACTTGGGCTGCGCCCTCGTGCTCGTGCATAATTATATTTCAGGCAAATCAGTCATGTCCATGTTACAACTACTACATATAGCTATACTAATGCACAGTTAATTTCCTACTTTAGTGGTAACTTGTCAATAGTATAATATAGTCATGATTGAAGATTAAATATTCACTAGTATAGCTGTAGGTGTAGGAGACCCCCTTCAGCTGTTTAACTACTTTTTAGTTCTATGATGCTTACTCCAATTCAAAACTCCTATACTTTATCGTTTGCTTTTTAAAACTATCATGACTGATGAACCCAATTGGCAAGCATAATGTAACAAAGGAAGAATGCAACTTTTTATTATGTGGAGTATTTGACGCAGTCCTACAACCACTACTATAGTACATTCACGTTGAGCTGAATCCTCAAAAACATTTAATAACTCATGGATGCAATTATACATGATCTTGAAATTTGGCTCATTTGTAGTACTGCTTGATCCGCTAAAAATATTTCGAAATATTTTTGTTCAAATATTTGACATACTATTTACGGCCAATTAAAATTTCCACAATACATTTCCTATGGGGAAGCCATATAAGTACAATGTCCATTACAGCCCTCCTGAACTTGTAATGGAGCCAAACCGTACATGTCTGTTGTTGACACCTTGGCTGTTACCAATAATCATCTAGTTGGCTGAAATGTTAACTCTGTTGAGAAAAATCCACTTTTAATTTTTAGCTGTTTTTCAGGATTCAGCTCAACGTGAACATACTATACCAACTTACCAAGTATACAATTGTGAAGGAAAGATCTGACTGGTTTTGGGTTGATGAGTTTTGAAAAGAAAACACAAATTTTCACGATCTCTACTATACCATCCTATGATGTACTGTGTGATGAGCAAAGCGATTCAAGCTTTTAAAAGTATGCACGAAAGGTTTAAGTAGAATTGAAGAAAACAATGCCACCAGTAGAATTTAACTCTTAAACCTCATATGTTTGGTACTATAGTTACCAGTAGACAGTTCTCATGTGGTTTATTCTGCATTCAAATGTGGTGAAAGTTTTGGTAACTACACAAAAGAACCTTCAACGTGTACTGTAGAAGGCAACTGACAGCAGTTAGTAACTTCAAGTCATCACAGATGACGATTCCTTCATTTGATGCAAAACTGCATCAATATGTGCAGTGATTGATGAGCAAATGGAATGTAGTCAGATTTTTTACTGATGTGAGTATAAACTATTACAGCATTGATTCCAAGTGACTTGTGTTGGATTCTGGTTGGCGTCAGACTAGCCATTTCTAATTGTTGCTGTGACTATAACATAAGAAAATAATCATGAGGTTTACAATCCAATTTACACCCAATTGTTGAAGTGGTTAATAATATACATATATAGTAGCACTTAAAAGGTCATGAATAAACAGTGTGTAATTGGAAGCCATAAATAAGTAATTGGACAAATAACATGACATGTAAACATGTAATTAACAAATTTTTAGCAGCTGCTGTTGTGGTGTAACTTCAGCTGTAAAACTAAATTAACATTTGGGAAAACAGAGTCCAGCAAATTTGAACTAAGCAGATTGCTGAAGAGCCAGAGACTCTCGGCTCTTCTGAGCAATCTGTGGCCCAGAGAATATTTCCTGAACTAATGCTTTACAGTAGTGGAGAAGCATGAGAAAATGAAGAGTGAAGTACTCATGGCCCAACAATGTTGTAGCCTTGAATAAATTTAGCAAAGAAAAATCCCTCCTACCCAAGATGTCACATAGGCCACAAGAAGTACACATTGCTCTGCCTTACTCAAAGGTGCTTTGCTCCTAACATCAAGTGCATTATAACAGAATGGAGAGGAGACTGAAGAGCTCTTTGGATAAACAAGAATGCTGAGTAAAACAGGAACAAAGCAGCAAAGCAAGTTTTTGCTGTCTTACATGGCAAATGCAAGTACAGATTTAGAACTTATGCACTGCTTTGTACAGTATATATGGGCAGAATGTTTATTGTCAATGATACAGTGATGGATCTGGGGAAAGGATTTCAAGGGCTCCATGGAAACCCCAGTGTTTGCCTGAAGCATTTAGCTACATTAAATTTTGGAGAACCCAAACTTAGTTTTAATGATCACTACTGTATAACCTTTTTAGTGGCCAAGCCACTCAATTAGCTAGCTACAAAGCCAATCAAAACTAGTCGCCCATCTTTAAGTTCATTAAGCACCTGATAGTAGTATTCAGGCTTCAAACATTTCTACAAGGCCTTATATGGTAAGATTCAACTACAAAACAATGTCATCATGTAGTGATTTTTACGGTATACTGCAGTGCATAACTAGCTAGGTTACATGTGGGCTGTAGATAGTAGCCTTACCTCCTCATCTGTATCTGCCACTGTGGTAGAAGTGTACCTTTTCTTGGTTCCTAAAAATAAGTCTAATGGATGAGGAGGTTGCATATCATCATCATCATCATCATCATCATCATCATCCTCATGACTAATTGGTACTGGTGACTGCATAGTCAGACTTTGTGCCTGGTGAGTTTCAGATCTTTTGATCTTCACAAGTAGTAGTTATGGGCAATTGTTTCTCATTTGGGAAAGGAAACTATTGGATTTTAGTGGTTGAGAGAAAATTGACATAACTATATAGTTACCAGTGGCGGATACAGGGGGGGTTGCAATGGTTTCAGCTGAAACCCCCTCTGAAAAAGTGCGCGTGCCCCCAATTTATTTGCGATTCGTGTGAGTGATAAAATCACCAACAGTTATGCATAGTGTATCACATTGTGACCTTTTCTACTGGCCAAACTTAATTACTTTTGTCTTTGAAATCACTAAAAATGGTATTACGGCGTTGAAGCGTGTTAAGCGCCTCTAAAATAATTATTGTTTTAGTGCTGTTTTGCTTCAAAACTTTCTGCGAAGGCCTGGATCAACTATGAATCAATGTTTTGGAGTGATTTTTATGATTCACTATAGATCTATGTAGCTATAGGCCACTGAGCTATATAAGACCGAGTTAATAATCCCAGCTGGAGTAGGATCAGTTATTGAAAACTTCCTGAAGCTGAAACCCCCTCTGAAAATTCCTAGATCCGCCACTGGTTACTGATCAGAATGTTTTTTTTTTAAATTGGCTGATTGAATCTCTTGTGGTCTTGAAATTGAAATATGCTTTACAGGGGCGGATCCAGAGTTTGGAAAGGGGGGTGCACTTTGCTGAAAAGTTGAAGACCCAAAAAAAAAGAACAGGTCACAGCAACAATGGCTGCCCTTTACCAAATGTATTTACTATGAAGTATATAAAGATCCTTATTCAGATCCTTATTCATAGCTTCATAGTTAAGCTACACTGCCCCATGAACACTGTGACTGCTTTAGAGTGACTGCTCTGAGTATCTCGATCTTGTATGCAATTTTTATTGAAAGGGGTGGGGGTACGTACCCCCTGTTCCCCCCACACTGGATCCTCTGTTCCCCCCACACTGGATCCGCCACTGCTTTATTGATGCATGAATGTAAACAGTTATAACATGGTGTAAAGTACTGTAAACAGCTGCTAACCATTTGCCAACTGTATATAACAGCTGCTAATCAATATGCCCCCTACATCCACAGTGTATGTAAGTACACCCTAAACAAGCTTTGTATCATGTAACACTGTACACAGACCACCTCTCTCTCACACACTATTACACTTGCAATCAACCAACATATCCAGTGACGTGGAAGACTGTAAATGGGCTTTTAAATAACAATAATAATATTACTGGATTGGACTACTGGACTGACTTATTTGGTTTTACACAGTACTTGAGTGGCTTGTGAAGAAATTTCAACACTGAACAGTAAATACAGTATGAAAAAATTACTGTAAAAATACAGTGAGGAAGTAGTATGAAATATAATATCCACTATGCACTAAACTATACATGAAATCCCCACTTTTGATGTCTTGCTTTATGAATGCAGAAATATCAATCCTGTTAAGGAAACCGATTACAAACATTTTAGCTGTTTTTTCCTTAATCACATAGTGATTTAGTTTGCCATACATTTGTTCCAATAGTAGGCCAGGAGTGCCCAAATCACATAGTTTGTTTATGAAATTGCATTGAAAAACAGCCAATGAAATAACAGATTCACCAAAGCCATTTAAGTGCAACAAGAAAGTGATACAGTGAATGGCCAATCAAATTAGTTGACAACAGAAACATTTTAAGCACAACAAGTATGGATATTTTGAGTAACCAAACAGAATTGTTGACATATGACGCCTTTAACTGATGATATCATAAGTAGCCAATCAGTTAAAAAATCCTTTAAAGTGCTGAAACAAGGATGAAGGGCCAGGAAATCTGCAATCCTTTGGCCCATCGTTTAAAACAGACATCTTGTAGATTGCATGGCTCCGACCCTGCCAGTCATCTTAGTTTTCTTTCGCACAGCTGGCAAGTAGCAGCGGTAGATTTGCAAAACTCAATCCCAGCTGAAATATTATTGCAAGGAGATATTGCAGGATGGAAAAATGTTGAAGATATTCAGAGCTTTATTAGTGCATTATGATGACAATAGCTGTACACTATGTGTGTATACAACGAGGTTTATTAAGCATAATAAAAAGTGTTCACAACTCATTTATTTGTAGCTACAATAAGCCAAATTAGTTCAATTGCATGGATTCCATTGTGTGACACAGTATCTAGTCTGCTTTATAGCAGATACCAACATTTAGATGTATTGAAAAATGCTTCTTTCACTATGTTAAGCACACTTATTTGATTGTTGCACAACTTTCTAATGTTAATTGAAATTGTTAGTCACAGGAGTTTACAGGCCCAGGGTCTTGTAAATCCAGGGGTGGATCCAGGATTTCACAAGAGTGGGTGTTAATAGGAAAACAAGTGTGTGAAGCAAGCTCAGTGGAGCATTCTCTATCTGAAGGGATCTGGGGCATGCCCCCTCCCCCAGGAAAATTTAACCTTCTCAGATTGAATTTGGTGGCACTATACAGACATAAGCATGTGTATAATTGTCAATCTCTAGTAGTGTTAATGGGCTCTCACGATCAGTACAAATGGTGTAGCGTAAATGCAACAATACAGTGGAATCCCTCTAAGACAGACACCATTCGGGAATTTATTTTTGTCCTTTGAAAGGAAACGTCCTTAGTTCAGGGATGTACAGTAGGCTGCAAAAAAAAGTTTACGTTTTGTAATTGTAATTACACTGTTGTAGCGTAATTACAAAGTGTAATTACGAATTATGCTCTATTGGTAACTATGAATATGTTGTATATATGGCTGGTGAAAAACTACTTTTTTGCATAATTACGGATTATGGTCAAAGTGTAATTACAGTACAAACATGGTAATTACTTAGTAATCACACCGTAATTACAATTACGAAACGTAAACTTTTTTTTGCAACCTACTGTATAAAGTACTAGTATCATTGATTTGGGACCTAGACAGACATCCTTTAGATTGTCCACAATTCAGGGGCAGTGTTGGGTAGTTACTTTTTAAAATTATTTCATTACTTATTACTATTTCTTGCAATAAAACTATTTAGTTACCAGGGGCAGATCTAGGGGTTTTCTGGGGTTTCCAAAAGCCGGTGAAATGTATTCAAGCATGCATTTTGCAAAGGCACAAGATGTAGATCCAGAGCAAGATACTCTAATAGAGCAGTCAATGACTCTAATAAAGCAGTCACATGCAGTAATAGAGAAGCAGTGTAGCAAGCTATATAATTATGTAGCTATAAATAAGGATTATTATGTACTTTATCAGTGATATAGTTAGTGCAGGGCAGTTGTTCTCAGCAGGCAGCTAGCTACTTTCTTTCTGTTTGTCTTCACCAAAAGTCTATATATAGTTATGCTCCTGATCAGAAACTAGTCACAAATAATCCTGGAGCCACCTAATACTATCCATAAAATAAAATAAATATTAATACATATGTCTGCACAGCCTTAAGCTGTCATGTGTGCAACTACCACCTATCACATGACATGATCGCATTGACGGACAATGCGTAGATGTTGGTTATAATTGTATTCAAGATGCTTCATTTATTACGTTGAGGTGGGCTTTATTACTGCTTTGTTACTTCACTGTAAGAAGGTCCTCATTGGATTAGTAACGAGATTAGTAACTTCGTTACTTGTAGTAATATACTTACTTAATAGCTATTTCAGTTATTACAGTAACTTCATTACTTTACTAGTTTTTATAGCATATTTCGATATACTACTTAGATACCACAAAGGGTAATAATATTATGTAACACATTACATAAATAACATGCTATGTTCAGGAGTGTCCTTTAAGAGATGTTCTACTGTAGCTATATGGTTCAAGTTTGAAGTTGAATTTCAAGGGGTCTGCATGGGGTGCAATGACCTCCAGGAGCTTTAAGAGGGCAATGTAATGCCCCCATAGAATCACTAATGGTATGGAATTTGGTTTAACTCATCCATTCTTTAGAATGAAAATTTGAAATTTTGTCATAAAAACGGGATGTTGCACTTTTAGTTGTACAATGCTGGTGAAGAGATCTTTTAAAAACCTACGCACATGTAAATGTACATGTACACTAACTATAAAGTGTGTGCTGTGTCCTCAGACACATGCTTCCACAACATGGAAGTTTGGGAAATAAATTACAGTAAAAAGGCAATCACTAATATTACTTAAATAATAAAAACTTATGTTCAATTATTCAGTGCAGCTATGGTATCACAAATTGTGTCATTTTACCAGGGAAGGTTTAGTATAGAGAAATTCACTTGCACACACGTGCACAATTCCAGAAACGCTAACAGTGCTGGACAGCCACAAAACTGTGACTTTTGTTTCATAAGGCCACTATTAATTTTGGTGATTTCTGTACATGTTTTTCATCAGAAAAGTTCCAATTGTAGAGTGCGGGTGGGCAGGTCATTACCATGATTCTTAGTACTTTCATACCTCAACCTTCTGCATAACTGGCAGTTACTGTAGCTATAATTATACATAATTCTATACATATCATTGGATTTTACATGGTCCACTTCAGATGTAGCTACCTACGTATATTGCACCTATCAATGTCAACCCCCACTCCCATCCCGGGCGTCCCCATACTTCTACTGGGGATTGACATCTATATTTTCCCTCACCCCTGGGGCTTTTGATAGTGGCAGTTTGCTGAACCAAAAATCATTTTAACCGTTAATCGGCCAACATCTATTTCCCCATACATTGTTTTTACATCTAATCAGTTGAAATGTTTTTTGTAGCTGAATGGAAAGTGTTATGTCTAAACCACCCATTTTTATCAGTTCAGTAACTTCTTAGCAAAAGCTAGAAATATAAATTTCCATAAAAGGATCTTGTTTATACAAGACGACAATAAATTTCCATTTATATTCCTATTTTTTCATGTGCCAATGAATAATTTTATTCCTGCCATAATATCATTATAGAATATTCTTTTCTGCTCCTATTCTCTGCTTGTAGCTGAATATTGTGGCTATCAAATGCATTGGCAGATCTAGGAATTTATAAAGGGGATTTAAAGTTTAGAAGGTGGACATATACACTAAGATGGGTGAGTGAGCACTCACTTCATATGCATGTGCTAGGGGGTCTGGGGGCATGATCCCTCCAGGAAATTTTTGAAAATTTGAAGCTCTGAGACTGCATTTGGCAACAATTTTAGTGTGAAATTTTCTATAACTATATATTTACGGAGTCTATTTAGAGTTCTGAGCATGCACATCACTTATTATAGGCGCATGCCGCAATAATTAATTAAAATACTCAGCTGTTGCATAATCATTTTTTCAAAGGGGGTTCCTGTAGAAACCTTGAAACCCCCCTAAATCTGCCACTGCAATGAAACACCAAAATTTTCCATTAAATCTACCATACTTCTGGGAAAAAAATATTATTTACATTTAAATATACGTATCTGTAATCACAATCATAAGTGGATTATTCTATGATCATACCAATTTCTCAATTGGTCACTGGACAGCAGAGAACTAGTCCTGAAAATTTCATTATGGTTGCTTAATGCATGTAGGAGATAATAGCAATATGTGAAGTAGTGTAAAATGATTATGCAATAAAAAAAATACTTGAAATCCCCTGTAGAAACCCCTCTTTCGAGGTGGGGACATAGTGGGGTTTTGACAAGCTTCTTACCCCCAGTACTGGGAAATTTGACACTACACTTTAAAATCCCCTGTATTGCCCCACCCTACCCGGGTGGGGGAAGGGGGGCATGACATTGATAGGTGCATATAGTCATCCTTTGTGAAAACAGTGGCCAAGACCACAATTCGTTTCCTGCAGCTTTTTTAGCAGTCTGCAGAATTAAAAACTTTTTGATAGAACGTAAAAGAAAGAAGTCATATAAGTGGACGCTAAGTCTTGCGTGGCCAGCCCGCTTTTTCTCGGAACGGCCCTTATCGATTAAAATCATAAGCGCCTGCTCGAAAAAGAATTTTAATCGGTAAGTGCCGTGCCAAGGACTTACTGCTGTCACACGTTGTACGGCGAGGACTCAGCTATATTAAAATCAGTAGATAGCCAGCTGTAGTCTCGCGTGGCCAGACCGATTTTTCTCCCACGGCGCTTATCGATTGGAAATTATAGGCGCCTGTTCCAACAGGCGCTTATAATTTCCAATCGATAAGCGCCGTAGGAGAAAAAGCGGTCTGGCCACGCGAGACTAAGCCAGCTGCATGTAGCTTTTATCACATGTACTTCAGCTGGTTTCCGGCTAATGAGTAGCCTCAGTGGGTGTATCCGCCCTTCTGGCTGTCAGATTATGGCAGATAGCTCACCACATGCTGTTGACTGTTTACCTCGCTGTTTACATGTAGACTTAGCTACCTATTCATTACGACCTACTGTACCTTTGCTGCAGCGAATAGAGAGGAATCCCAACAGCAGGATCACTGTAAAAATCATTGTTCAAGCAGCCACGCAAACGGACCACAAAGAGTTCAGTATGGTGCTCTGGCTCAGCTACCACTAGACTAAGTAAGTGTCTAGATTTATATACTAAACATAAGTGTTACAAAGGAAAGCGGAGTAAAAAAACGGACTATCATTACAATAATTATTAGCAATTGATTTAATTTATTTGTGTAAACTCTGGAATTCGGCCAAGGCCATTCTTCCATTCCAAGGTATACACACATACATATGCAGTTACACACATTCCAGTACAAAGCAAATACAAAAACAGCAATGTAGCAAGCTATATACAAAAGCCGCACAAGGCACAACATAACTAGCTACACAAAGTCGGCACAACATAATTGCACACCATAGACCATACAATATTAATATAGAAGGTGGACAAGTTTTGGAAGAATTCATTTGGAAGAAAGTTCCACCATGAAGTAGCTTTTTGACAGAAAAATTGCTTATGAATAGATAATCTACCACAGAAGGTTGTGACAAAGGGGGACATCTGGTGTTATAAGAGTGTAAATATCCAAACTGGTGTAGTAAAATTCCTTTACTAATATCAATCTAAGAATCGGTGCTGAACCAGCAGTGTAGGAGAAAGCCAACCAATAGCTTGTCGAGGATCAGAGACATTACACTTTTTCGAGCCATAATTATGTAATCCAAACGGCCTATTGTGAAGCCGTATAAATCTATATAAGGAATACTTGTGTAATGCAGGTCCCCAAACTGGTAAAGCATAGCTGAGCTGAAAGAAAATAAGTGATACCACAAGCATTATATAATATCTGTGTTGGCAGAATCTTGCTGTGGTAATTCATGGCATGTGAATAATAAGCAACACTCTTGCAGACTTTTCACATTTGATACATGGGAGGAGAGAAATTCAATGTGGTATCAAATGTCACTCCCAAACATTTTTTTGTGTGACGAAGGTATTTTGTTAACTGCTACTGGAGGCAGTGTTATATTCCTTGACCCATAAGAAATCACATGACTCATGACTCTAGATTTTGTAATATTAAATCAAGACTCACTGTGTCGTGCGGCCAAGTACAGCCAGTGCGGGCGCGCAACAGACAAGTGTGTATTTTTTATTTTTTTTTACAGGAGCCAAGAAAACGCCGTTTTCACGCATCCATAGCTCGATAATGGCTGGACGGAAATTAACCATTTTTGCTGTGGAAACTCCCTCGGGGTAGGGAACTTCCTATTCCAAATTTGAGGTGCATCACTGAGATACACGCCTTCAAAGTTCGTTTTATTTTCATCGTATTTTTCTTCTTCGTCTCGCACACTTTAGAAAAATCGTAATAACTCGCGCGTGCATTGGTCGATTTACTTAGAATTTGGAGGGCAGTAAGAGCACAATACTGTACATTTGCAGTCCAATTGTGGTAGAGGTTAGACAAAGAACAAAGGAGTTATGTGTGATTTTTCAAAAATCAAAAGGTGATTTGTTGTCACGCCTCCAGGGTAAACCGCGTAACAGAATAACTTGAAAATCGGTCTGTAGATGGAGTAACTATCGTAGTGCAAACCTTTTGTGGTTTGAAAGAAATCGCAGTAACAATCATGGAGTTATAACAAAAACGCCAACCATGTGTGAAAATCGCATGATCTAGTTTTTAGTATTACTTATCACGCTTTCCAGGCAAATAGTTAATGGAATCAGCTGAAAATAGGTAGAGAGGTAGAGTAATTATTTTAGAATGATCTTTCAGTAGTTTACAAGGGATCAGATGAAAAACTATTGAGTTACACTACGAAAATCAACTAGGTGTAACAGGTGCGCGATCGAGATACTCTAATAGAGCAGTCACCCTAATAGAGCAGTCAGCTAAGAATCAAATAATTACTTCTTAAAGCATTCATCTATGTATTGTACAGAATTTAACACTGTTATAAGCCACTGTGTATGGAGATTAACTAAGAAAAGGTCACCCTGTAGAGAGATCAGCTAGAAACAAGTCAACAATTCACCTTGCAAAGTGTTAAACCACATTTCAAATTACCCAGTAGAGTATTCAGCTAGAAACCAGTCATCCTAAAGAGAGTTCAACTATATTTCAAGTCACCCTGTTGAGAGTTCAGCTGGCTACAAGTTACCTTGTAGAGAGATCAGCTAGAAACAAATCACCCTGTAGAAAGATCAGCTACATAATCATCCTGTAGAGAGACCAGCTGGAAACAAATCACCTTGTAAATACATCAGCTAGAAACAAGGCATCCTGTAGAGAGATCAGCTGAAAACAAATCACCTTGTAGAGTTAAAAACAAGTCACCCTGTGGAAAGATCAGCTAAAAGTAAACAGAGATCAGCTAGAACAAATCACCCTGTACAAACATCAACTAGAAACAAGTCACATAGACTGTCAGTAGAGAGATCAGCTAGAAGCAAATCTCTCACTAGAGAAATCAGCTGGAAACAAATCACTCTGTAGAGAGATCAACTAGAAACGAGTCATCTTGCAGAGAGTTCAGCTACAGCCTATAGAAAGTTTAGTAGAAACAAGCTGCCCTGTAGAGAGATCAGCTAGAAACAAGTCCACTATGTACTGAGAGTTCATGCAGCTATATATAAGTAAGTCACCATGAAGAGAGATCAGCTGGAAACAAATCACACAAATCACTTTGTGGAGAGATCAGCTCAAAACAAATCACCCTGTAGAGAGATCAGCCAGAAACAAATCACCCTGTATAGAGTTCAGCAAGTAACAAGTAACCTTGTAGAGAAATCAGCTAGAAACCATTCACCCTGTATAGAGTTCAGCAAGTAACAAGTAACCTTGTAGAGAAATCAGCTAGAAACAATTCACCCTGTAGAGATCACATAGAAAAAAATCAACCTGTAGAGAGATCAGCTCAACACAAATCACCCTATAGAGAGGTCTGGTAGAAACAAGTCACCCTGTAGAGAGTTCAGCCATTAAGAAGCAACCCTGTACAGAAATCAGCTCACCTGCAGAAAGATCAGCTAGAAACAAGTCACCCTGTAGCGAGATTAGCTACATTTCAATTACCTTGTAGAAAGATCAGCTTGAAACAAATCACCCTGTAGAAGGATCAGTTAGAAACAATTCATCCTGTAGAAAGATCAGCAAGGAACAAATCACCCTGTAGAAAGATCAGCTTGAAACAAATGACTCTGTTGAAAGATTAGCTAGAAACAAGTCATCCTGTACAGAGATCAGATAGAATGAAGTCACCATGTAGCACTACCAGAGAACAGTACCATGAAACACCTATGGATTATCCATGAATAGTAAAATAATTCCAATAAAAGTCATTTCATGGGCATGAATTCATGAAAAGTGGGGATTTCATGGAAATTTCATAGCACTGACAAATTATTTCATGTTTGCAGTGGCCATTATTTGTCAAATTTTCATAGGCAGTGTCCATGAATTGTCAAATTTTCATCGGCAGTGTCCATGAAAACTACATGAAATTTCATGGTTTACCATTGCATTTTCATCAGCTGTTCTCTGTGAGTTCAGCTAGAAATAAGTCAGATCAAATCACGCTGTAGAACGATCAGCTAGAAAAAATCACTCTATTGAGAGATCAGCTGGAAACAAGCACCCTGTAGAGAGACCAGCATGATCAAGTCACCCTGTAAGAGCCCAACTACTTTTCAAGTCACCCCATGGAGAGTCCAGCTATGGAAAACTCTCTCAGTAGACAGATCAGCTAGAAATACATCACCTTGTACAGTATTCAGTTAGAAACAAATCCCCCCTGTAGAGAGATCAGTTAGACAAGTTACCCTGTTACCTGCAAAGAATTAAACTATTTTTCAAGTCACCCTGTAGAGAGCTCAGTAGAAACAAGCAGCCCTGTAGAGAGATCAGCTAGAAACAAATTGCCCTGTAGAGAGATCAGCTTGATCAAGTCACCCAGAAGGGAGTTCAACTACACTTCAAGACACCCTGTAGAGAGTGTAGCTAGAAACAAGTTACCCTGTAGAGAGATCAGCTAGAAACAAGTCACCCTGTAGAAAGATCAGCTAGACACAATAATTCACCCTGTAGAGATCAGCTAGAAACAAATCACCCTGTAGAAAGATCGGCTATCACCCTGTAGAGAGCTCAGCTTGAAACAAGTCACCCTGTAGAAATGTCAGCTAGATAAGAAACAAATCACCCTATAGAGAGATCAGTTAGAAGCAAGAGAGAATTCATCTACATTTCGTATAGTGTTTCAGCTAGAAATAAACCACCCTGTGGTGAGTTCAACTACAAACCATTCACCATGTAGTCAAAGAGTACAGTTACTTCCCTGTAGAACTTTCAGCTACATATACACATTTCCCTGTAGAGTATTCAGCTGCGAACTGTGTGACTTATCTTTATGATCAATCAACACCATTGCCTAAATGTACATGTAGCTAAACAAATCATTTAAATCTTCTTCATAGTAATCTTCTTTCTATGGTGAAGAAAAGACAAGTTAAAATAAATACCTAAAGCTGGCCATAGGCTGGCTTTAGGTATGAATATACAAAAAGAAGTGATATCTCGAAAATTTTACTATATGCTAGCAGAAAGATAGTACTAGACACAGTACAGGTGCAATTATATCTAAAGCATACATGGGCAATGAAAAGATGGAAAGAGTAAGGAGAGAAGAGCTAATCTTTTCTAGGAATCAACTTTCAGGGGTAAAAACTGTTTAATATCGAAATACTCTAATAGAACAGTCAGCTACTCTAATTTCAAAAGTAAAACATCCCATCATTAAAATTCTTTAAAACTATAAAGAACAAAGACCAAATTGAACTTCACTTTCGAACTCAAACCATACTTCAGCATTTATGCTGTGTCCTTTATAAATTATGAAAGGTAATTATATACCACTGCTAGACAAATAATGATTTCACTTTAATAGCTCACAATGCTTATTCAATAAGGTGTAGTCAAAATGATTGCCAAATTTGATCTGTAAGGGCATACCCCCAGACCTTCCTAGATAAAGCATGTTCCGCATGCTGAGTGTGCTTCACACAATGTACCATATTATATACTAGTTGTAGCCATCAACCAGTTGCCATTTTCTTAGATCACACTATAGATGCCCACCCCCCCCCTTTGGAAATCCTATATCAGATCCAGGAGCTGGTAAGGAGAGGGGCACAAACAGGGAGAGCAGATTCTCTTGTTAGTTGCTGTGTTTTCAAAACAGCAAACAATCACCTCTTTATATATAGTGTCTCACTGTTAATTTTTGCCATTTTAGCCTTTTAGAAAATGGTTTGAAGTCTTAAAAGTTGTTATGAATGTCTTAAACACCAGCAACACGATGATTATTTTTAGTATGCAAGAAGGTGCTAGGTGACAGTTTGACAACTGATTTGACTTTGGCTTCAGGTGAGTTTGCGATAAATGGTAGTAATCTGCATAATTATGTGACTGGATTTGCGAAAAGATACATTTTCCAGACATTCTACATACCAGCAAACAAAGTGGTGTAACACTTGACTCCTTAAACTAATTAACTTACTCTTAGTACCAAAATGTAGCCAGATACTGTAGCTACACTCATGGGAAATTTCAGGCAATTATATGCCATGATCAAAAGTTATGAAGCTTCAAAGTTAAAAAAAAATGGGTCAAATTTTGTGTGTGAAAAAGTTACTTTTTTACAAATCCAGTCACATATTTTCATAATTGAATTTAGCCTGACTAGGTTTAAAACTTCAAATCAAAAGAGAATGACTCCTCCAGACTTCCACAGGGAAGGGGGGGAGGACATTTGCCCCAAATCCTCCATCCTGGATCCACCATTGAGTCTAGCTGGTGTTCCTGCTGCAAGCCTACAAGTTTAAGTTTCAGAGGGGAGTTTTTGTATCCCAGGCACCCCCTCGGCCCCTCTCCTGACTGGGTTGATAATTATATAACAGTCTACTACAGTATCTTTTCCTTTAAGTCTTTTGTATTAGCTAAGTGTTTCATTTATAGTAGGATGTGTTTGGTAAGGAAAGTAGCTGTATGGAATTTGGAGTGATCTGTTTACTTTGTGCAGTAGAAGAAAGCAAGAAATCTTTGAAGAGAAGGCTAATTCAAGTCCATTAACATCGGTAATATCGCTTTTATTTCTGTCATTTATTTTCCATGGCTTGCATCACAGTGTTTAACTTGCAGCATGGTATTGGACCATTTCCAATTGGTGAATTGCATCCTGATGGTGTATTGTATGTTCTAATTAACTTTTAAAATAGCTGAATAATTAGTAGGCCAGATCAGTTGTGCGTAACAGTGCTCCTTAAGCATTCTTGCATGAGCAACCTTGTAAATTTTGTTGCAAAAATCCAAGTAGAACATGTACAGTTAATTGGATGCTGTGATATTATCAATATCCCAGGGTAGTAGCTACCTGTGTATATAGTAGAGCGGCTAAGTGAAACAATTGTTCACTTTTTGATAAAAGCTCCAAACTTGGTACAACATTTGCTTAATTCATACTATTTCATATTAGATACGGCAACCGTTAAAAATTACCAATCGTATCACACTCAAAGAACCTGAAAATAAAATCAATAGAAAATGAATTGGGGAAGCCATAAAAAGTGCTCTGAACTGGCTCAATTGTAAATAAACTGAAACTTTTCATCTGAATACACGAGCAAGGGATGGTCACATCCAAAAGTTGATCAACGGAGGTATCCATCCAGGTCATTAGCTTGCCATGTTAAGAAGCACGGAAGGTCATGGTATATGAAGCCAAATATATTATTATTATTTCTATTGGATTGTACCTGTACTTTAACACTGAAATATTGGCTCCATTGAAAGTGTTTAAAAACAGCTTATTTTACCACGTTTTGAAAGATACACCTGTAAATTTGAGATACATTCATGCTATTTAAGCAAAAGCGTAGATTTTGAATGCACTTGTATGGTTCCCTGACCAGCTAGAAATGGGCTCATAACCTAGTTTAAAAGTTTCAAAACATGCCCTAAGGCAAATATTCTGACGTGGCACCATATCTTAAATGATTTAGTATGCCTTACTCAACTTCCACAGAAAATTTGGTGCTTTTATCACAAAATGAACAATTTCATCAAAATTTGTTGCTTAGCTGCTCTACTAATATCAAAACCCATGTTCAAGACTTAGTGAGTAACTGTTGCCATACATTGTACAAGCAAAAGTGCTTTTGTTGCATGTGAGCTGTACGTACAGTATAATTTATTGTGATACATACATTAAACATGATTTCCATTTATCTGCCTATTTTATTAGGGCATTCAAGTCTTGCTGAGTTTTGTGATCTTCATGGTAATGATAATTCTATAGACAAGACAGTCGTCCCTTTGAATTTCAGCAATGGTATGATCGGTATCAGTAATATAAACAGAGAACTGAGCCAACAACCAAGCTTTGAGGTACTGTTATTCCATGAGGACAACAATGAACCATTCATTATTACTTGTTGCATCTAATTAGATGGAAATTCTCTTAGTCAGTTTAACATACGTATCACATAATGGTTGAGCTAGCACAATAATCTGGAGGGAGGTTAATTACAGCAGATATTGATGAGAATAGCTAATTCTGATGAAAGACTGCAAAGAGTAGACCACATACTAGATGGTGTACTTGATATTGCAGTTTATAAGTTTATTTTTGTAATGTTATTTTTTCTTGTTGTATTTTTTCCTTGCCATACCCACTTTGGTTCCTTACATGGTCATGTTTGTGGCCACATGTTGCCTGAGGATTCACATGCGTTTTCTCCCATCATTTGAAATCTGTCTTAGAGGCCATCTGTATAGAAAGGCCATGCACCTCTACAAAAAGGTCACATTTAAATTCCTCAAGTGAAAAATTTGCACACTATATCCAACTGTCTAAAGCAGATTCTGGCTACTGGCCTGAAGGTGACTGGCTTAGACATGTTCCACTACATATTCAAATGATAGTTCAATCTATAACCCTCCTACCAGCAGAGCACTGGAATTTAATACTGGCATGTGGAAAGCTCCTCACAACAGGTGTTGTCTTCTGTACATACATAGTAATCACATTGCTTGATAAAAATAAAAGTGCTGATAAATGTACAACTATTTAATTTCATAAACCATTTCTGAAATGAAGTACCATTATAGATAGTTAACTAGCCAGACAGTCTGAGCCAGAGTTAAGACCATTAGTACTTCTGAAATTTTCAAGTACATACGTATCTGTAAAAGGCATCTAATAATTTAATGGTACGAACTTTCTATAGCAGGTATAGTTATGGTCATTAACTGCTTTCATGATATAGTGCAGTACATGCTTTGTGTGCCTGTGTGCGTGTGCATATATACGTGTGTGGGTGCGTGCACATGAATGTGTATTCAGTATAAGACCTAGAGCTCTTCCATTGCACCCTTGAGCATTTCAGGAGTTGAAATCAGAAACTAGTCAAAAAGTCTTTGGTGCAACCTATGTTGTATATATTTAAATATTGCAGTCTGTGCAAAGTCTTGTACTGTGGAGTAGGTACCAGTGCTATGATATGCACAACTTAATTTGTTAAATGAAGAAACTGAAACAGTGCTACATGCATCTGCATGAAAGGACAGATACTACTAGCACCACACACTTTGCACCTGTGTGTTACATAAACATATATAGCGTACAGCGCTAAGCTTAGTACATGGAGTAGCGTAATTACTGCACATGAAATTTATGAAAATCCTGCAAATGTTTTTGCACTATTACAGCTAATGGTAAACTCAGCAAAGTGTGACATATCTACAGGCATGGCTAGTATACTGTATATGGCCTGGGCTGTACCAAAGTACTAGCCCCATGGTCATCAGAAGTTCTTGTACGATTAACCAATCAAGATGCTCTAAAGAACAGTCAAGACTTTAAATAGCATCGCAGCAGTCAGGACTTGAATGTAAATTTTTGGAAAATGTCCACAGCTTTTAGGGATCAGTCCCTGACTTTTAAACATTTTCTTGTTCCCCTAGTATGCAGAGCCCTATGACTGCTATGAAAAAACTAGCATAG
This sequence comes from Dysidea avara, assembly GCF_963678975.1. NCBI lineage: Eukaryota > Metazoa > Porifera > Demospongiae > Dictyoceratida > Dysideidae > Dysidea > Dysidea avara. Next base: position 19,314,467 of record NC_089276.1, read on the forward strand.
GTATCTTCCCTACATGCAGGATTAATCTCCACAATAACTAAAATTCCTATACTGTATTGTAATCGGAATCAAACAGTAATTGTCAGCACCACTCATGTGTGGTGATGTCACTTTTAAAGTATGTGCATGAGCCTTATGCCATTCTACATGTATTAATGATGTAAGTATGTTAAATAGCAGAATTACATGCACAGTATAACTACTGCCTGCATGCTATGGAATGTCATTTGGCACTCTCATAAACTGATTATGTTGCATCACTTTGACCACTTACACGGTTATTCTATTAGAGTAGCTAGTGGATGTTGTAGTGTTTCTTCATTGCAACCAGAATGTCAAGAGTTAATAATAGTGGAGAGGTATTATTAACTCTTGGTAGTAGCAAGAGTTAACCATTATTATTAACTCTTGATAGTATGTAATTTTATGATCTGTGAACTTCACCAAACAATAAATGGAGTAAATGAATAACAAACACATACAGCTAGCACCAGTTATGAAAAAAACTCTTAAAATATTAAAAGCACCATAAAATCCTAGCACACACACTGTCACACTTGTTCTTCACATGATCATGAAGATTTCTTACACTCAGGTGGAGGAAAGCTCCAATTTCCACCGACACAATATGAAATGGAACTACCTACAGTAGTGTAGCCTTCATTGCAGATAAAGAAAGCAGTTTGGCCATTTGGAATGATGTATATTTGTCCATTATCAGGATGATTCAAAGGTGGGCAGTTCATCGCTATAAAATAACATTTATTGTAAACTACACAAATAGTCTCTTATGTTTGAGGATTAACTGGGCCAACATAACACACAAAACTGCACTCAAAATTGCACAAGCAACTTTGAGTGAAGTTTTATATGCTATTGCACAGGCTTACATCATTTTTCATGATTTATTTCATGTTTCTACATTAATTCAAAATTTTGTACTCATAGATGAAATTTAATACCTAAACCAAGTGACTAAAAAGACTTGAGCTTTAAAAAATTACTTCATCAATTAATATAGTATTTGTTTGTTACTATGAAGCTGAAGTGCAAGCAAATCAATAGACAAATTCCACAATAAGGCTTTATAGCATATAGAAATAACCGTTGCCCCTAGCAACCTGCATTTCCCAGTATTATTAGGGGATGATGCCTAAAGTAACTTCTCCAAATTTTGAAAGGATAACATATATATGTCATAAGATATGACATTTTGAAATTTGTGGTTTTCCCAAAGATATCTATGTGAGAGGGCTACAGTTGCCCTTCTGGACAATCACAAAAATGAGGTATTTCAACGTATGCAAAAACTAAAAATTCAAAAGTACATATGTCTCAATATTACATAATTTTTAGGTGTGAATGTCAACAATAATCTCTCCAAGTTTTAAATGGATAATGTATATAGCTCATAAGATATGACCATACAGTAGATACATGTACTACACCTTGAATCCCATGATTTGTGTGATTACTGAGAAGGGCAACTGTTGCCCCTCTCATTGACAATGTATGGGGAAATTGCAACTTCATAATGTGACTTATTTATGCTATCCTTTTAAAACTTGGAGAAGTGACTTAAGACATTGACACCTACAAACAATGTAAAATTTAGGTTGCTAGGGGCAACACTTGAATTTTTCATTATTATGAAATCTGTCTATTGCTTAACACCATGTACCAGCAAAATACATGAAGCATCTTCATTTTTTGGCTAGTTAGTGTTTTTGTAAAACACAAATTCTCTAAACAAAGCCTCAGGGCTTGTTGTCATTTGATAATTTAAATATTACAGGACAAGCATGTGCTAACTAGAAGGAGTTTAGTATGCTTTGAAGGTGACTGGTGGAATTTTAGGAACTCTTTTCCAATATGTTCATGATTATACCATTTCGCCAAATTTTGAACTGGGCAGGTGTAGTAGACCACATCAGAGCAAAGCTTACTTGTCTAGAGGTTTAATAAGAACCAAAACCTGTAGCTGGCTACTTCTAATACAAAACGTTTGCTCACATGAGCATATGTGCAGACAATCAGAATTGCAGACTATAATGGTTTTCCAAAATCAATCTTGATGCACACCCACAGCTGGCCTGAGCCGGCTGTAAGTGTACCTGGTTTTACAATCCATAACATTTTGTAAAATACTGTATAATATTAATCACTCAGACTGTACCTTCCACAATCACAGTAATACTCTCATACGCATTTTGCTTAATTTTTCCAGCATTGTTGCTTGCTTCACATGTGTATATATTAGTACCTGGTGTATCACTTGGAACCAGGTATGATTGCTGGTATACCTGAGCATAGTAAACCACTGTATTTTTATCACTAAACCACTGTACTGTTGGTGCAGGTACTCCATCAGCTCTACAGTATAGGAAAAAGCTAGTACCAACACTGACTGTGTAGGGTGACTGGGGTGGATAGATGGTGACAGTTGGAGCATCTATGGATGAATGAAAATATTATTGGAGCATTGCATTGTAATAGTAGAAAATATAGACAAGTGGCTACTTTTTATTGTAGGTTGTGCAGTTCAATTTATATTGTAGGTTGTGCAGTTGAAATGGTAATTTACATAGTACACAGTACAACTTCCATATGTACAGTACATACTGTACATATTGACACACATAATGACACATACATACATACATACATACATACATACATACATACATACATACATACATACATACATACATACATACATACATACATACATACATACATACGTACGTACGTACGTACGTACATACATACATACATACATACATACATACATACATACATACATACATACATACATACATACAGATGGATAGAATGACATGCTACAGTATAATAATACAACACAGCTTGAAGGGAAACTTGATGCACCCATGGAAATAGCATGGTGTTTGAGGTAATCTAATAGAACAGTCAATGTGAATAAGAAACATTCACAAAATACTTAAGTTAGTATGGATTTGAGCCAGTGGACTTTATACTTAGCCAACACCAAGAGTTGCAATCATTGAGCCACTGCTGTTCTCCCTTAGTTTGGCTTGGCTGACCTCTTTGTCATCATATCAGAAATTTCTTGCCTTTTTTACAACTCAGTAATTAGATAATAAGTATTCTTGTCTAAATAAGTCCAACACATACATATCTACTATACTTACACTCAACAGTCAAAGTAGTATTCTTATCAGCAGTTGAGTTAAGATCATTAAAAGCTCGACATGTATATGTTCCATCATCAGTACGATTCACATGGTCAAACAATATCACTGATTGTGTTTGTTCACTACCTGGGTCAGTGTTGTTATAAACTAAAACATGTTCTCCATCTGATATGACTTGATCACCATCAGAATTGTACCAGTAAACTTGTAATGGATGAACAGCATCAGGATCATTAGTGGCATTGCATGACAGTTTTACTTTATTGCCTTCAACTGAAACTGTATCATTACTAATATCTGAGATGACTGGCTTGCCTAATAAAGTATTACATATATATTACACTGTTAATTACTTCCTATAAACATAATGAGTTGTACGTGTTGAACAGGTTTGTACAATATAAATTACAAGAGCAGTAGAAAATTCATGGTTGCAGGGTTATCTGCTGTAGATTACTGATAGACTTCTAACTACAATCCAATAGTAAACAATTGAAGAATATGGTGTCATGTAGCATCACTTTCTAAACACTCTGTAGTTTCTGTTGAGTGTTTTAGTAGCCCCTGCACTTATCCTGTAGCGGTCATGCCCTTAAGTGAATGGGAACAGGGATAACTGGACCCTAGCACACTATTGTGGGTAAGTTAAATCATTGCACACTTTTTGACTGTCGATAATAAGGACTGTGGACAACTCTTCAAAGTGATAGCGGCACTACTAATGAAGAGAAACAGTAAGCACATTGATTATACAGGTTACAATGGCGTATTGCTACTTTTGTACACCTTGAAAACCAGATAATTGCTTCAACTGTCAACAGGTTAGCAATGTTTACTGTGTTATTATAAACAGCACTAGACTGATAAGTTGTGAGATTTTCCATGTGGTTTCACTCAGGCCAATTTTTGCACTTTAACGTTACATAATGGCCTTGTGGTTGTTGTGTAAACAAAACTCCATAATCAAATTCCTTTTTCTATAGCAAATAATTTGATATAAATAGGATTATAATATTATTGTGAGTTAAAGAAGTGTCCTCACATGCATGGAATAAGTAAAAAATTGGATCAAATAAACATTAAGAGCCAGAGATACTGGATTTTAAAATGCTGATCCAAAATGCACATAAGACGGACTGATATTTTAATATTTTTCAAACGACTATAACTAGTTGAGGATAAAAAGCATGCATACAAAGTTTTAACCAAGGATGTATCGATTTATCTCCTTTTACATTTACAAGCTTCTAATAAACACATTGGAGCCCTGTGCATACTAGATACATGAAAACGCATTGAACACCATGGCTTATGTGGTAGTGGTTACTAAAGCCATATTACATGTACATATACTGAAGTACACATTGTATACTGTAAATTGGGTTATTTTCGTGTATGAAAATATTCATGAGTTAAATTTTCGTGTAAATAAATTTTCATGGGTGCCTGGACCCACGAAAATATTTTTACATGAAATTTTTGTCACGCTGAAATTATAACAATTGTGTATTGCTGATTGATAGACTGTTCACTATTTTACTTACAGGCACAGCAAGGAACAACACCTACAACAGCGAGCAAGCTCACGCAATGCTAACAAGTTGATGACGTGATGTTGTGTACGTGGATATCATGTATATCATCAACTATGTACTGCTACAGTTGGTGAAAATATTACCTGCACACGAGAACCTACAAATGAGTGATAGATATGCAGTAGCTAGCCATTATAAAAGACGGAAGTATTGGACATGTTCCTTGAAAATGTCTCATGTTTGTTCGCTGTTTCTTTGAAGAGGAAGTAGTATTACTTGTTAATAACATGAGTGGACTTACCACAGAGTGGGATGGTTACTAACTTCCTGTAAGCGTTTGAGTGTTAATCAGATTGCTGCAGGTTCGAGGCTGCCTAGGTCCAGTCATGGATTTTTCTCCTTTCCCCACCTTTTCAAACATATTTTCTGTAACAACTTTAGACAGGCTGTAGGACCAGGTATCCTACAGACCTTCAGCACTTGTGCTGTAAAGCCTTAAAACATGCCGGTTAAAAAAGAACACATGCGAAAAAAATTCGATGTTTGTTTATATTCACGTGTTAAATTTTCGTGGATGTAGCTAACCTTGAAAATTTATTACCATCGAAAATAACCCAATTTACAGAATATTTCATATTATGCTATAACATTGCTTGAAACTCACCATACACAGTAATAGTAGCACTATCAGATATAACACTACCATCATCATTTGTGACAACACAATGATAGACACCTTCATCTTCTTCAGTGATCAGACTAAATATCAGTTTAGATGATGTGATATTCACAGCTCTGTAGGATGGTCTTATCCAACTATTACTAGATGACTGGTACTTCTCCCATTTGTATAGAATAGGACCCATTCCAGTAGCTAGGCACTCCATTGTGTCTATGTCATTATTATTCTTACTGATCACAGCAGATGATGGCTGTGTTGTGATTATTGGTCTAGCTACAAAGTAGCAATGATACACACATCACTTCTCATACATAAACTTACTATCTACTTCAAGCCAAGCACATCTAATATTGTTCCCACAAGCATTAGTTGCTACACAACAGTAGTAGTCTTCATATGATGTGTTCACCTCAGGAATTCTGATCACATATGACATAGAAGAGAAACTAGAATCATCTGGAGATGACCATTTCTCAAAAGATGTTTGCACAATTATAGGTAGCATTGATGTGTGGTTTCTTTTCCACTCATACACTAACCCACCAAAGCTCCAAGCCAGACAATTAAATATGGCAGTTCCTCCAGGACGGACAACAACAGGCATTGGTGGGCTGATCGTTCTTGGACATGGAACTGTTGATTACCAAACAATTATATTATTAGTCACCACACAGCTCACCTGTTACATTAATGTGGACAAATGATGAATTGACTTCTCCAATATAATTCTTTGCCACACAATAGTAATCTCCTTTGTGGTACCAGGTAATTTTTGTTATCTTCATTATGCTAACTCTTTGATTTATTGATTTAGAGGTAGAAAATTCAGCAGTTTCTGGTAGTTCTTTATGCAACCTTTTCCATGTAATTGCAACATCATCAAAGCTTGAAGCAGTACACTTTAAGACAGCTTCACCACATGTTTCTGCCTCAATAAAAGTCTCAGGCTCTATCGTAACCTCTGGTACCAACACTATACAAACGCAATGAAAATTTTACAGTGTCAAGAAAGGATCATATTTACCTTCAATTGTGATTGACTTATAGTTAGATACTATATCTCCAGTGGAGTTGCTCATTACACATCGATAATCTCCAGCATCTTCTGGTGTCACATTATAAATGTTCAGTTGTGATGACTGGATCCCTTGCGTTCGTGATGAAAAATTGTCATTTCTTTTCTCCCACATGTAAAAGAAGCCATCCCTTTTTGGTATGCATTCCATGGACAGGTTGTAATCATTAATGGCAAGTTGTATTGATGGAGATGTTAATACAATTGGCCGAAGAGGTGAAGCTGGAATGGACAATGGTTACCACATAAATACCCTATCTGCTTAAGCCCTGTACAAACAGTGTATAGGCTTTACATACAAAATCTTCATTTGGCAGACCAAAATTATTTATTATGGTAAAATATTCATGAAAAGTGTTGGACAGGTGACATTGTTACACAGTATTGTTGATATTTTAGGGCTTTCCAAAGCAACGTCAACCCACGATTTGTACAAACATACACTCACAGTTATACGAATGCAGTGTATATATACATAAAGCAAACAAACATACTTGAAGCATAAAGAATAGCACTTTCTGATCTTGTTGCCAGCCTGTTAGCCCATACTACACAATAATATTTTCCTTCATCTTCATCAATTACATTTGGAACAATTAGAGTGCTAATAGTGATCTCTGGTGATGACACTTGACTAGTAATACACTTCTCATGTAATAGATCATTGGAAACATGTTCTCTGTACCAAGTAATGGTACGATGACCATTTCCTCCAGCAGAACATTTGAACAAACCACTAAAAGGAGCAGCAGCGCTTGTATCGGTAGGATGAGTGATGATACGAGGAGACAAAACTGTAATGTATGTTCGTGCATAGAAAGTTGTAATACAGTGGAAATAACTCTTGATGAAATTATTGTATATGTGTCATCTGGTTTGTGGATTGTGTGTAAATGTGCATACATGTTAGAATGGTTGTCATAGTATTTTAAGTAAGGAAATGGGAACGTATGGGTATGGAAAGCAGGAGTAGGAATGACCAATAGAAAATGCCTAATAAAGGTCATCATATCAATATACAGGTTGGAGTTTACAGCATAATGGTTCTTTGCAGAATTGTTGGACCCTTGTGTCTCTAACAACCATAATACTCTAATAGAGCAGTCACCTGCAGTTAAGAATTTTCTATTTATTACTATCCCATCAGGGATCTACTTTGAAAACCTGAAAATTTGGTGGACTTGGCTAGCTGACATATAGCTAAGTTGTCAATACTGAAAGCTACTCTCTTGAAACCAGGAAAATTTTAAAAGTTGCTAATCAAGTGATTTACAAAGTAAAACTCTTCCATTTATATGACTGACAGTGCCTGCATATACAGTAGGTGTGAGAAGTTGTACCTGCAACCTCAGGATAAATGGGGTATGTGATAGTTGCAGTATGCTTGTCAGGTTTGAGCCGAGGAGGCTAAGGACAGCATGAACCATTGAGTCACTCCAGCTTGACAACATACACGTACACTGTCACGACTTCTTGTACTGAAGCTGGAGGTGAAGCTTCCCAATTATATAATAATTATGCATTGTTAGAATACTTTGTAAACCCTTCATGTTTAATAGTTAAATCTCTAGCTTTCACTTTTGACAACCTAGTCTATAATTTATATGCCAGCTATAGTCCACAGGTTTATAATGCAGTGAAAGTTTGGACTTCTCTATTCAAGTATCTTAATGCAGGGTGACTAGCTGCTTGATCACCCTAGAGGAAGATGTGCAAAGAAGCATTGTGGTTCCAACCAGTATATTGACATAATGACCTTTATCACTTATCAGACATTTTCTGTTGGTTGTCTCCACATTTCCTACAATTTCACTCAGTAACCCTGGTATTAACTTGTTACACAATATTAGTGCTAGTTGTAGGCATTTTCTGAGAGGTCCTTCCTACTCAGTAGGTGTTTGGAATACTGAAAGATAAGTTTCTAGCTGATCAGTATACATATCTGATGCTAAATGATTGCTATGTTAAGTTTACCATACAAAAGCATTGAAACTGTGTATGCTTGTAAGTGTACAAAACTGCTAAGCAGAAATGGTAAAGTCAATGACACATAACATTTTATGGTACAATAAAATCACTACAATCACAAACAATTACATACTGGTACCTTTAAAAGTCAGTGTGGCATAATCTGAGAAACTGTTGCCAGTGAATTCACAAGTGGCTACACATTGATATTGGCCAGCATCTTCAAGTTGCAGGTTACCAAAAATTAGAATGTTAGTGTTCACTCCACTGACTGTTGATGGCATATCCTTATCAAATCTTCTCCAGTGATAAGACGATGCTCTGTCTGCTTCACATGTTAATGAATGGGTTTGGTTGTTAGTGAATAATGTAACTGACTGATTTGATGGAGGATTGGTTATGGTTGGATATTCTGGATAATTAAACAGAATATAAATGGCGTATGGCGCTCAGCAGATGCATGTGTGTATGTAGTATTATAGTGTTGCGCGCGCGCGCGCGTGTGTGTGTGTGTGTGTGTGCGTGTGTGTGTGTGTGTGCTGCTTCACTAGTTGACACCAGGCCACTAGGCCACATCAATGGTATCTGGTGTTTACTGGGCAAGCAAATTTTCAACTGTTCTTATGTCGCTTAGTGGCCATTGTTAAACTTCAAGTTCCATGGCCACTCTCCATGAGATCTGGCAGTCCTCCTGTGGGCAAAAAGTCCTGCCCCAGATTTTCCTGCATGTCTGAGTGGTGCATAGCTGATTTACTGGGCAGCAATAGCTGTGTTTTGCATGAGGCTTTGCTTTATTTTGTGTATGTGTGTGTGTACAGGTTCAGTATAATTACTGATTTGTTAAAATGTCATGAACATAATTTTCCTGTTGAAGCAGTAATAACCATTATTGATCAGGAAGCAGATATGTACAGTATACAGTATTATTGCATACCTGGAAAATATTTCAGGATATTAAATTCACTGGGATGACCATATGATGGTGCACTATTCGAACCATACACCACTGCTGTCATTGCAGCTACTGCTGTAGAATTAGTGTGGACAATCTTAACTGCACCTTTTGATATGGACATGTGAGCACCATATACCTCAACTCTGCCATTATATCTAATCGATGTCCAAGATTGTGACTGAAGTGACTTGTTCTCTCCATTTGATATCAAGTAGATCATATCTGGTTGGTAATACTCTGCTAGCACAACAATGTTAATGTAGTTAGTATAGCTTGACGATTCAATGGTGGAAAGCTTAATTTCATTGCTGTAGTGTACAGTAGCCGGTACTATGGTTAACATTGGATCAACATCTGTCCATTTTAAAGTCTGCCTATATCGATACCTTTCATAACTTCTTTGATAATAGCTGTGTGCTTGACTAATCTGGGCCACTAAAACTCCTTTATTTGAGTGAATTGCGCAGTATCCTTGTTGTTGATTAAGTATTACAAAATTTTCTTTATTTATGGAATAAGATCTCCGTACATTGTTACAGTATATATCAATGGTGGTAGAGTTATATGCTGCTAACACTGTTAGAGAGTAATATGTTGAGATGATAAATGGCACAGTATAATGTACTTTACCCCAATACATAGTTGCAGGAATCTGCTCCACGAGTTGTTCACAATAACTATAACTTGAAGGTACATATCCACATTCATGACCACTAAATACAGACAATGGTTTTGTTGAAGCAATTCTAGTCCCAGTGAGATCACTTGATGATCCTATATATACTGTTTGTAACCTGTTGACTATAAAGGAGTACTGTCTGTCTTTGGTTAGGCTATTAACAGTATCATTAATCTTGACATTGACAGTTTGTGTGACTGTCAAATTAATCATAGTGTTGTCTTCTGTGCCAACAATAAGTACTACACTGTCATAACTGGTTGAAGGCACAGAAATCCCATAATACACATATTCAGCATTGCACAGCTTTTTATTAGGCAGGGCTAGAAAAGAATCACCATTACGAGAATTCACATTCTGACCAATCACAATTACATTACTGCTGTTGGTTTTTAGGTAAATCCCCTTATTCTGATCATTGTATGATCTGCAAAGAACACTGTTAGGAAGATTAACAATTGCTGAACCAGAGGGGGTAATAGTTCCACTGTAAGAATATCTCACTCCAGGAACTTCAATTGAGTAGAATGCACTCAACTCTTCAGTATTTGTTAAAAAAAGAGTTGGTGAACTAGTATACTTATTCTCATAGAATCCCAAGTAGTAAGTATTTCCTGAAATAAAATTATTTATAATTAATTATGTAGCAGAATATTTGGTTTAGATTCGTGAGTGGTTCAGGTAAAATCCAAGTATTGCCATATTTTAAGTTTTAAATTACAATTACATAATTAAGTCCGTGATCAATGTCATATCAACATAATGAATTATTTTGATAAAATTTGGGCATTGTGAAGTCATAACGATGATTTCTTAATACAAAAGTTTAAGTTTGCATTTTTGTCAAATTTGTTTAAAGGAAATAATATTTGGATTTTATTTGTACCACCCACATTTGTATTTTGCAGTGAGTCTAATTGGCTGCTGGTCAGGATCTAAATTCCATAGATCCCTTGTTCCTTCTCTCTGGAGTATTACAAACCATGGCAGGTGTTTGTTTGTAGCACTGGTAGCGAATGTATGGGCATTAAATTGACGGCACGGCCAATTAGTATAGAGCATATCATACATATCAATTTAATATGTAATACAATATTTGCAACCATAATACAATGCAATACAGTATGGCTAATGAAACATCTCAATCCATATATACTGCACATTGTAAGTACGTATTGCTGAGTTGTAATGGACTGTGGTTTGTGAATAATTAGCCTTTGGATGTTACCCTGCTAGAGGGCAACCATCAAGGCCACTATATTTAGTGGTGACTAAGGCCCATTTAATAGTAGTTGAGTGGTTGTACCTACACTAGAAGTACAAAATTAATGTATTTGATAACTGTTGGCTATTAGCAGCTTTGACTTTTGCATAACTGAATTTGGCACTACTACTGTCTAATGTATCTCAACATACAACCACTACTTATTCCACTATTAAACATTTACTTTATAGGTCCTATAATCTGAAGCATTGTAATATTGCTAATTTACAATGTTGTTTATCTAATGTTGGTGGTATATAATTAAAATTAGGCATAATAGGCTTGTGCAATCACTGCTGAATTTCTCTATTATTAGCAACTGTCAAGGATGAGATGTGATCTAAATTAGTTTGAGTTCAAAGACAAAGCTTCAAGTAAATTAGTAGCTAATCCTTAGGTCCTGTGAATGTGTCCTTGCTTTTCACGTTTTACTCAGGTGCCCAATACAAGGTCTTCTGGTTACTAAATTTTGTAGAACCCTGTTTTTCAAAGTAGGGACCAACCTTTTTAATTTTCCCAATTATAATGCAGTGCAATGCTCTAAAATTTGTCATAATTCCAATGAATTGCTAATAAACTTACAGTGTTTCAGTAGACAATAAAAGACTGAAGCTTTACCATAGTGACACACCAGCAAGCACACCAGTCATATGCTATGATTTCTAACCATATTTATTTATTTATTTATTTCCATTAACGTACAAACTCAGATATGAGTATTGTTGTACATGTGTATGTAAGTGTGATAAGTAAGTAGTATGATTAGATACAGTAGCCTCTCTCTGAAAGTTTGTAAATCTAGTGAACTCATCAGGTACTGGGGTAAAGTATTCTATAATTTGATCGCTTGTGGAAAAAAGGAATAGGCGTATTGATTCACTCTACAGGGTAGCTGTTGATAAAGCTAAAGTATGATGGATTTTACATACGCAAGGGTCATGAAACATGGTGAAAAGAGTACTTCCTTGCTGGAATAATTTTGAGCATAATAGGTATGTATGGGAATTGAGAATTTATATACTACGTGGCATTGTGTTGTGATTATAAAGCTTTAACAGTGCAGATTACACAATTCCATTAAAATTAAAATTGAGATTCTCTAATAGAGTCTAATAGACCAATCACTCAGTATTGTTCTCTAGTAAAACAGTCACGTAGAAATGAAATACTCTAATAGAGCAACCAGCTTAAACTATTTGAAGCTGAAACGTCAACGTAAATGGCCTAATATTATAATAGCAAATTAACTGATATTATTGGCCATAGAAAATGGCATATATTTAGGAATAATGGGCATTTCTTAAAAGCATAAAAGGTGAAATGTTCAATTTTGGAGCAAAATAGCCTCATACCTAGATGTATGGTAGTGTGTTATGCAACCAATTGATTGATTGATTGATTGATTATTTATTTATTTAGACTCACAGTACTTGTCAAAGCCATTCCTCCATACTTAGAATACACAAAAACACAACACATACATACATACATACATACATACATACATACATACATACATACATACATACATACATACATACATACATACATACATACATACATACATACATACATACATACATACATACATACATACATACATACATACATACATACATACATACATACATAGCAACACCATATACACACAACATGCATAAGAACTATTACAACTACTGGTTGTATTATCAGAATAATTCAAGACTAAGCCAGCACTACACCATGTGTATATATTGTCAAGTAGAAAGATCAATGTTAACTCCATGGTCTTTTCTCCAAAGCACACCATTCATGTATTATACATACAGCTGTCCACCAGGTAGGGTAGGCCACACAGCAATTTTTGATTCCATTTGTGCTGGCTTTGGGTTTTGTATTACTCACATTTTTCTCGGACACAATGATCATTATTGAAGACAGAAGCTATAATTGTGTTGTTCTATTTGACTTTTAATTGTAATGCTCTGCATAATAGAGTGCATATTTTTGAATTCTAATGGAACACAAATAAATACCTAGAATTTGATCTATCAAATTATGAAAAATTTCATTTTTAAATAGAAATTAAGTGAGGTGAACAGATGTATTTAGCAGTGGCTTAGTGATTAATGATTTGGGTGTTCAGTGTGGAGGTCTCTGGTTTAAGTTCTGTTAAGATTTTTTGAACATTTTCATTCACTTTTTACCCCACAGAGACTGTTCTTTTAGGATATTTATCTCAGCCCCACTATTTGGTTTTCACTTTGGAACTCTGTAGTTGTTACTTCTTTGTTTTTCTAACCATCAAAAAGCACTGCTACAATGGCTAGCCTATGCACACACCAAATTTCAAGTTATTCCTAATAGCAGTTTACTCTGTAGCATGATCCTTTTTGTATGAATGAACATTCATAGCACTGTGGACACTTATAAAATTCCTTGCAAACTTACTGTAGTATGTGAATTCACCTTTATATGTTCTTTATTTGTACCAAATTTCAAGGTAATGAAATTACACATTTAGGTTCATAACAATTTTTTGCAAAGTGTGCGAAAAGAATGATCTAGGCCCTCATAAACAAAGAAAAAATGAAATTTTGGCCACCTGTATCTTTGCCTATGACTGGTTTTGGGGTAATATTGACCACAAAAAGAACACAAAAACAGCCAAACTGTGAAAAGAGATGAAGCCTTCAATAGCCTGGGATGGAAAAAAATTTGAAATCAAAGGTGACAGCCAAGAAATGGCTGCAATGATGTTAAAAAATTCTGTGTTCATTAACATTTAGCTATAATGTATTTTATGGACATTATGATTATTGCAGCCATTTTTTGGCCGCCACCTTTCATTTCAAATCCTTTTTCACCCAGACTCTTGGCTTTTTTGTGTGGATATCAAGACACACGGTAGTGTGTCGTGCGGCCCAAGAAGCCGGCGCGCCACACCGTGAGTATATTACAGGAAGAAAGAAAACGTCATTTTCACACCTTTGTATCGCGGTGATCCCTTATCCGATTGGAACCAAATTTGCTACAGAGTTTCCAGCCAGCCAGGGGAGTCTACTTTTCAAATTTGAAGGAAATCGCTCCAGCCATATCCGAGATACGACTTGCCAAAGTTTCGATTTTTTTTCTTCTTCGTGTTTTCGCACACTTGCAAAAATTGCTATAAAACGAAAACGCGTACTTGAAATTTGGCACACAGAAACGGAGTCCAAAGGCGAATCCTAGCATCAAATTTGGTGCAAATCCGATGAATGGTTCAGGAGTTATGACCGATTATTTGCGTAAAACAAGATCGATTTGTTGTCACGCCTACAAGGTAAACCGCTTCATGGAATGAGTTGAAAATTGCTACGTAGATGGAGTAACCATCGTAGGAGTCCCTTTTGGTGGTTTGAAAGGAATCGAGATAAAGACCATGGAGATATGACACAAAACCCAACCTGTGTCACAATTATGCGATCGATTTTTATGAATAAAAAGGTATTAGTTTTCACGCCTACTAGGCAAACCGCTTACAGCAATGAGCTGAAAATCGGTGTATAGCTGGAATAATCTTCATAGAAAGTCCTTGCAGTAGTACAGAAGAATCGGATTACAAACCACTGAGTTATGATTCGAAAGCCAACTCCGTGTAGCAAATGCGAGATCGAGATACTCTAATAGGACAGTCACCCTAATAGAGCATTGGGCTAATTTGTTCACTCCCATTATAGAATTCTATTACATTACAAGTTATATATTCTGTAGGGAGTTCAGCTGCAAACAGTTAATCTTATAGACAGTTCAGCAAGAAGCAAGTCACACTGAAGAGAGTTCAGCTATAAACAAGTTATGCACCCTGTAGAGAATTCAGCTACAATTAAGTCACTCTCTAGAGAATTCAGCTACACACAAGTCACTGTGTAGAGAGTTCAGCTACAAACAAATTACCCTGTAGAGAGATCATCTACAAACAGAACACTTTGCAGAGAGTTGAGCTACAAACAAATCAACCTTTAGAGCGATCAGCAACAAACAAATCAACTTGTAAAGAGATCAGCTAGAAACAAATCAACCTGCAGAGATCAGCTACAAACAAATCAGCTTGTAGAGAGATCAGTTACACACAAATCAACCTGTAGAGAGATAAGCTAGAAACAAATCACCCTGTAGAGAGTTCAGCTACAAGAAATCACCCTGTAGAGACATCAGCTAGAAACTAGACACAATGTAAGCAGTTCAGCTACACGCAATCACCCTGTAGAGAGTTCAGCTAAAACAAAATTTAATCAACCTGCAGAGAGATCAACTACACATAAATCACCTTATAGATAGTTCAGCTACAAACAAATTACCTTGTAGAGAGATCGGCTACAAACAAATCAACCTGCAGAGAGATCAGCTACACACAAATCAACTTGTAGAGAGATCAGCTACAAACAAATCACCTTGTAGAGAGATCAGCTAGAAACTAGACACAATGTAAGGAGTTCAGCTACAAGTAAATCACCCTGTAGAGAGTTCAGCTAAAACAAATCAACCTGCAGAGAGATCAGCTACAAACAAATCAGCTTGTAGAGAGATCAGATACACACAAATCAACCTGTAGAGAGATAAGCTAGAAACAAATCATCCTGTAGAGAGTTCAGCTACAAGCAAATCACCTTATAGAGAGTTCAGCTACAAACAAATTACCCTGTAGAGAGATCGGCTACAAACAAATCAACCTGCAGAAAGATCAGCTACACACAAATCAATTTGTAGAGAGATCAGCTACAAACAAATCACCCTGTAGAGAGATCAGCTAGAAACTAGACACAATGTAAGGAGTTCAGCTACAAGCAAATCAACCTGTAGAGCGATCAGCTGGAAACAAATCACCCTGAAGAGAGGTCAGCTACAAAAAGTCACCCTGTAGAGAGATCAGGTAGAAACAAATCACCCTGAAGAAAGGTCAGCTACAAAAAATCACTCTGTAGAGAGATCAGCTACAAACAAAACACTTTGCAGAGAGTTCAGCTACAAACAATTCAACCTTTAGAGCGATCAGCAACAAAGAAATCAACTTGTAGAGAGATCAGCTAGAAACAAATCAACCTGCAGAGAGATCATGCAGCTACAAACAAATCAGCTTGTAGAGAGATCAGATACACACAAATCAACCTGTAGAGAGATAAACTAGAAACAAATCACCCTGTAGAGAGTTCAGCTACAAGCAAATCACCCTGTAGAGAGTTCAGCTAAAACAAATCAACCTGCAGAGAGATCAGCTACAAATAAATCACCTTATAGAGAGTTCAGCTACAAACAAACTACCCTGTAGAGAGATCGGCTACAAACAAATCAACCTGCAGAAAGATCAGCTACACACAAATCAACTTGTAGAGAGATCAGCTACAAACAAATCACCCTGTAGAGAGATCAGCTAGAAACTAGTCACAATGTAAGGAGTTCAGCTACAAGCAAATCACCCTGTAGAGAGTTCAGCTAAAACAAATCAACTTGCAGAGAGATCAGCTACAAACAAATCACCTTATAGATAGTTCAGCTACAAACAAATTACCCTGTAGAGAGATCAGCTACAAATAAATCAACCTGCAGAGAGATCAGCTACACACAAATCAACCTGTAGAGAGATAAGCTAGAAACAAATCACCCTGTAGAGAGTTCAGCTACAAGAAATCACCCTGTAGAGACATCAGCTAGAAACTAGACACAATGTAAGCAGTTCAGCTACACGCAATCACCCTGTAGAGAGTTCAGCTAAAACAAAATTTAATCAACCTGCAGAGAGATCAACTACACATAAATCACCTTATAGATAGTTCAGCTACAAACAAATTACCTTGTAGAGAGATCGGCTACAAACAAATCAACCTGCAGAGAGATCAGCTACACACAAATCAACTTGTAGAGAGATCAGCTACAAACAAATCACCTTGTAGAGAGATCAGCTAGAAACTAGACACAATGTAAGGAGTTCAGCTACAAGTAAATCACCCTGTAGAGAGTTCAGCTAAAACAAATCAACCTGCAGAGAGATCAGCTACAAACAAATCAGCTTGTAGAGAGATCAGATACACACAAATCAACCTGTAGAGAGATAAGCTAGAAACAAATCACCCTGTAGAGAGTTCAGCTACAAGCAAATCACCCTGTAGAGAGTTCAGCTAAAACAAATCAACCTGCAGAGAGATCAGCTACAAACAAATTACCTTATAGAGAGTTCAGCTACAAACAAATTACCCTGTAGAGAGATCGGCTACAAACAAATCAACCTGCAGAAAGATCAGCTACACACAAATCAATTTGTAGAGAGATCAGCTACAAACAAATCACTCTGTAGAGAGATCAGCTAGAAACTAGACACAATGTAAGGAGTTCAGCTACAAGCAAACCTGTAGAGAGTTCAGCTACAAACAAATCAACCTGTAGAGCGATCAGCTGGAAACAAATCACCCTGAAGAGAGGTCAGCTACAAAAAGTTACCCTGTAGAGAGATCAGGTAGAAACAAATCACCCTGAAGAGAGGTCAGCTACAAAAAATCACTCTGTAGAGATCAGCTACAAACAAAACACTTTGCAGAGAGTTCAGCTACAAACAATTCAACCTTTAGAGCGATCAGCAACAAAGAAATCAACTTGTAGAGAGATCAGCTAGAAACAAATCAACCTGCAGAGAGATCATGCAGCTACAAACAAATCAGCTTGTAGAGAGATCAGATACACACAAATCAACCTGTAGAGAGATAAACTAGAAACAAATCACCCTGTAGAGAGTTCAGCTACAAGCAAATCACCCTGTAGAGAGTTCAGCTAAAACAAATCAACCTGCAGAGAGATCAGCTACAAATAAATCACCTTATAGAGAGTTCAGCTACAAACAAATTACCCTGTAGAGAGATCGGCTACAAACAAATCAACCTGCAGAAAGATCAGCTACACACAAATCAACTTGTAGAGAGATCAGCTACAAACAAATCACCCTGTAGAGAGATCAACTAGAAACTAGTCACAATGTAAGGAGTTCAGCTACAAGCAAATCACCCTGTAGAGAGTTCAGCTAAAACAAATCAACTTGCAGAGAGATCAGCTACAAACAAATCACCTTATAGATAGTTCAGCTACAAACAAATTACCCTGTAGAGAGATCAGCTACAAATAAATCAACCTGCAGAGAGATCAGCTACACGCAAATCAACTTGTAGAGAGATCAGCTACAAACAAATCACCCTGTAGAGAGATCAGCTAGAAACTAGACACAATGTAAGGAGTTCAGCTACAAGCAAATCACCCTTTAGTGAGTTCAGTTACAAACAAATCAACCTGCAGTGAGATCACCTACAAAAAAGCACTTGTACAGAGTTCAGTTACAAACAAATCACCCTGTAGAGAGATCAGCTAGAAGAATTCACCTTGTAGAGAGTTCAGCAACAAAGAAACCACCATGTAGAGAGTTCAGCTGCAAACAAATCACCCTGTAGAAAATTCAGTTACAAACAAATTGCCCAGTAGAAAGATCAGCTAGAAAAAGTTACCTTGTAGAGAGTTCAGCTACAAAGAAACCATTCTGTAAAGAGTTCAGCTGCAAACAAATCACCTGTACAAAATTCAGCTACAAACAAATCACCCTGTAGAGAGATCAGCTAGAAGAAGTTATGTTGTAGACAGTTCAGCTACAAACAATTCACGCTGTACAGAGATCAGTTAGAAGCAGTTTCCTTGTAGAGAGTTCAGCTACAAACAAATCACCCTGTAGAAATATCAGCTAGATAATTCACCTTGTAGAGATTTCAGCTACAAAGAAACCACCATATAGAGAGTTCAGCTGTAAACAAGTCACCCTGTAGAAAATTCAGCTACAAACAAATCACCCAGTAGAAAGATCAACTAGAAGAAGTTACCTTGTAGAGAGTTCAGCTACAAAGAAACCATTCTGTAAAGAGTTCAGCTGCAAACAAATCACCTATACAGAATTCAGCTACAAACAAATCACCCTGTAGAGAGATCAGCTAGAAGATTGAAGTTACCTTGTAGACAGTTCAGCTACAAACAATTCACTCTGTACAGAGATCAGCTAGAAGAAGTTTCCTTGTAGAAAGTTCAGCTATAAACAAATCACCCTGTAGAAAGATCAGCTAGAAGAAGTTACCTTGTAGATATTTCAGCTAAGTTAACCCTGTAGAGAGATCAGCTAGAAGAAGAGTTACCTTGTAGATAGTTCAGCTGCAAATAAATCATCCTGTAGAGAGATCAGCTAGAAGAAGAGTTATAGTTCAGCTGCAAACAATTCACCCTGTAGAGAGATCTGCTAGAAGAAGTCACCTTGTAGAGTGTTAAGTTACAAAGAAATCACCATGCAGAGAGCTCTGTAATAAATATATGTATTATATAACTTGTACATTTACTGATAAATTCAGAAATATTTAAAGTATTTAACATCTGCTTCATCTTTTCTTCTTCCTGTGGTAAAGAAAAAACAATAAGTTAAAAAAGCCCCAAAGCCGGCCATAGGCTGGCTTTGGGGTATACAAATACAAAAAGAAGTGAAATCTAATCCAAAACAGCCAAGCTGTAAAAAAAGTGTGCGGCCCTCAAAAAGGCTATGGTGAAAAAAGATGTGAAATCCAAGGTGGCGGCCAAGAAATGGCTGCGATGGTAGGTTAATGGTGAAAATTTTAATAACGACAATTCAGGTGAATTTTGTGCTAAGACCTAGCGTCACCAAATTCACATGAATTATTGTTATTAAAATTTTTACCATTAACCTACCATCACAGCCATTTCTTGGCCGCCACCTTGGATTTCACATCTTTTTTCACCATAGCCTTTTTGAGGGCCGCACCCTTTTTTAAAGCTTGGCTATTTTGGATTAGATATAATATATACTAGTGCACAGTTAATTTCCTACTTTAGTGGTAACTTGTCATTAGTATATATAGTCATGATTGAAGATCGAATATTCACTAGTATAGCTGTAGGTGTAGATTACTTTTTAGTTCTATGATGCTTACTCCAATTCAAAATTCCTATATTTTATTGTTTGCTTTTAAAATTACCGTGACTGATGAACCCAATTGGTGTGCATAATGTAACAAAGGAAGAATGCAACTTTATATTATGCTGGAGTATTTGACCAGGCCTACAACCACTACTACCAACTTACCAAGTATACAATTGTGAAGGAAAGATCGGACTGGTGTTTGGCTGATGAGTTTTGAAAAGAAAACACAAACCTTCATGATCTCTACTATACCATCCTATGATGTACTGTACTGTATGATGAGCAAAGTGATTCAAGCTTTTAAAAGTATGCATGGAAGGTTTAAGTAGAAAGAAAACAATACCAACAGTAGAATCGAACTCTTAAACCTACTTGTGATCATACGTTTGGTACTATTGTTACCAGTAGACAGTTCTCATGTTGTTTATTCCTCATTCAAATGCGGTGGAAGTTTTGGTAACTACACCAAAAAAAACAAAACAACCTTCAACATGTACTGTAGAAGGAAAATGACAGCAGTTAGTAACTTCAAGTCATAACAGATGACGATTCCTTCATTTGGTGCAAAATTGCATCAACATGTGCAGTGATGGATGAGCAAATGGAATGCAGTCAATTGATTTAGATTTTTCACTGATGTGACAATCATGCAGTATAAACTGTTACAGCATTGATTCCAAGTGACTTGTGTTGGATTCTGGTTGGCGTCAGACTAGCCATTTCTAATTGTTGCTGTGACTATAACATAAGAAAATACGTAACCACGAGGTTTACAATCCAATTTTAACCCATTTGGAAGTGTTTAAATAATATACAGTACATATAAAGGTCCTGAATAAATAGTGTGTAATTGGAAGCCATAAATAAGTAAATGGACAAATAATATAACATGTAAACATGTAATTAACAAATTTTTAGCAGCTGCTGTTGTGGTGTAACTTCAGCTGTCAAACTAAATTGACAGGTGGAAAAACAGAGTCCAGCAAATTTGAACTAAGCAGATTGCTCAGAAGAGCCAGAGACTCTCGGCTCTTCTGAGCAATCTGTGGCCTAGAGAGTATTTCCTGAACTAATGCTTTACAGTAGTGGAAAAGCATGAGAAAATGAAGAGTGAAGTACTCATGTCCTGACAATGTTGCAGCTTTTTAAAAATAATAAATTTAGCAAAGAAAAATCCCTCCTACCCAAGATGTCACATATGTCACATGAATTACACTGTGCTCAGCCTTACTCTAGGAAAGAAAGGTGCTTTGCTCCTAACATCAAGTGCATTATGACAGAATGGAGAGGAGACTGAAGAGCTCTTTGGATAAACAAGAATACTGAGTAAAACAGGAGCAAAGCAGCAGAGCAAGTTTTTGCTGTCTTGCATGGCAAATGCAAGACACAAATTTAGAACTTATGCACTACTTTGTATATATGGGCAGAATGTTTATTGTCAGTGGTACAGTGATAGATGTGGGGAAAAGATTTCAAGGGCTCCATGGAAACCCCAGTGTTTTGCCTGAAGCATTTACATTTGGTGAACCCAAACTTAGTTTTAATGATCACTACTGTAACCTTTAGTGACCAAGCCACTCAGTTAACTAGTTACAAAGCCACTCAAAACTAGTCATCCATCTTTAAGTTCATTAAACTAGCACCTGATAATAGTATTAATCTAGAGAATTTACAAAGTTTATTATTAAGGCTTCAAACATTTCTACAAGGCCTTACATGGTAAAATTTAACTACAAAACAATGTCATTATATAGTGATTTTTACTGTATACTGCAATGCATAACTAGCTCAGTTACCAATGGGCTGTAGGTAGTAGCCTTACCTCCTCATCTGTATCTGCCACTGTGTACCTTTTCTTGGTTCCTAAAATTTGTCTAATGGATGAGGAGGTTGCATATCACCATCATCATCATCTGTCAGACTCATATCTTATGACTAATTGGTACTGGTGACTGCACAGTCAAACTTTGTGCCTGCTGAGTTTCAGATCTTTTGATCTTCTTCACAAGTATATAGTAGTTATGGGCAATTGTTTCTCATTTGGGAAAGGCAACTATCGGATTTTAGTGGTTGAGAGAAAATTGACATAACTTTATAACTATTGATCAGAATGTTTTTTTTATTAGCTGATCAATCTCTTGTGGTCTTGAAATATGTAACATGGTGTAAACAGCTGCTAACCATTTTGCCAGCTGTATATATCAGCTGCTAAATCAATGTGCCCACACATCCACAATGTATGTAAGTACACCCTAAACAAGCTTTGTATCATGTAACACTATACACAGACCAGTACCACACAATTGTCTGTCTCACACATATTACACTTGCAATCAAACAACATACACAGTGACGTGGAAGACTGCAAATGGACTTTTAAATAACAATAATAATATTACTGGATTGGATCACTGGACTGAATTTTTTTTGGTTTTACACACTACTTAAATGACTTGTGAAAAATTTCAGCACCAAACAGTAAATACAGTATGAAACATTATTGCAAAAATACAGTGAGGAAGTAGTATGAAATAAAATATTCACTATAACTATACATGAAATCCCCACTTTTAAAACCTTGCTTTATGGATGCAGAAATATCAATCCTGTTAAGGAAACCTGAAATACCGAGATTAAAGAATCCTGTAAAGTGCTGAAAGAATGATGAAGGGGAGGAAATCTGCAATCCTTTTGCCCATCGTTTAAAACAGAAACCCTAAGGTCATTTCATAGATTGTATGGCTCTGACTCGGCAGCCAGTCATCTTCATTTTCTTTCGCACAGCTGGCAAGTAACAGTGGTAGATTTGTGGAACTTAATTCCAGCTGAAATATTATTGCAAGGAGACAATGCAGGATGGAAAACTGTTGAAGATATTCAGAGCTTTATTAGTGAATTAAAATGTAATATTTTAATAACTGTACACTATGTGTGTATACAGCGAGGTTTATTAAACATAATAAAAAGCGTCATTTATTTGTAGCTACAATAAGCCACATTAGTTCAATTGCATGGATTCCATTGTGTGACACAGCATCTAGTCTGCTTTATAGCAGATACCGACATAATTATTGAAAAATGCTTCTTTCACTATGTTAGACACACATATTTGATTGTTGCACAACTTTCTGATGATAAATTGAGTTTTTTAGTCACAGGAATTTGCAGGTCTTGTAACTCCAGGAGTGGATTTAGGGTTTCACAGGAGAGGGTGTTAATAGGAAAACAAGCGTGTGAAGCAAGCTCAGCATGTGGAGCATGCTTTATCTAAGGGGATCTGGGGCATGCCCCTCCCCCAAGAAAATTATAACCTCAGATTGAATTTGGTAGCAACCAGAGGAGGTTGGATGCGATTTAAGCGCTACTTAAACATATTGCTCTTAATTACATTCTTTTGTTTGGTATTTCACGTGACCCTCAATAGTCGCAATACCATAGATCCAATACTAATCTGAAAAATGATGGGGTCCACTGGGGTTTGTTAGATATTCAGATCGTCCTTCACGTAAGCTTCAAGTCAATGTACTTTGTTTTCTAAAAGCACTCTAGATTTGGGGTGAAATTAATAAATTGCAATTTGATGCATAAAACTTCACCAGACTTATCACGTACATTTTCTATAATGAAACAACAACCCTTCACTGCGTTACACTGAGATTGCTGTATTACCCTACTCAATCTATCTATGATAAAACAGATTTTGCATAATATATTTTATTGGTGCTTTAAACTTTGGTTTTTTTACCAGCTTGATTAGCGGTGTTGTATGGGGTTCATCATGCCGTTAGATTTAGAAATACATAAGCTTTCAAATGCACTATAGTTTTAATAAAATGAAGATTTTCCAATGAAAATGTACAGCTCACGTGAACGCGTCCAACCTCCTCTGGGTAGCAACTATGACAGACATAAGCATGTGTGAGTCACTTATTGTCAATCTCTAGTAGTGGTAATGGGCTCTCAATACAGAGGGTACAGTATAAATGCAACAATACAGTGGAACCCCTCTAAGACAGTGGTAGTTACTTTGTAAAAGTAACTCATTACTCGTTACTATTTAATATTTGCAATAAAAACTATTTAGTTACCAGGGGCAGCTGTAAGGGGGTTCCTGAGGTTTCCAGAAACCATTCAAATGTATTCAAGCATACCTTTTGCAAAGGCACAAGACATACATTCAGATCAAGATACTCTAATAGAGCAGTCAATCACTCTAATAAAGCAGTCAAACACAGTATTACGTATAGAAGAAGCAGTGTAGCAAGCTATATATGTAGCCATAAATAAGGATTTTTATGTACTTTATCAGTGATATTAATATATAACTAGTGGAGAGCAGTTATTCTCAGCAGGCAGTTGGCTACCTTTTTTTTGTCTTCACCAAAAGTATATAGTTATGCTCCTGATTAGAAACCAGTCACCAAAAATTCTGGAGCTGCCTATGGTTATACTACCCTTAAAATAAAATTACTATTATATTAATGGTGTACTTTAAATATATAGTTGTATTATGTTGGTGAAGAGCTCTTTGTAAAAACTTCCATCTTTTAGGTACATGCAAACTATCAGTGTTGGGCAAGTTACTTTTGAAAGTAACTAGTTACATATTACATATTACTTGCAACTGAACTATTTAGTTACAGTTACATATTACCCATAAAATAAAGTAACTGTAATAATATTACATATTATATTACTTTGTGTCCACAGCCTTAAGCTGTCACGTGTGAAACTACCACCTTATCACGTGACATGATTGCGTTGTTGAGCAATGTGCAAATGTTGGTTATAAGTAAGAAGCTGGTGAATAAGCTTCATTCAGTAGGCTTCATTACTTTGTTGTGGCTAGACGTTACTCAGTGGATTACTAACGAGATTAGTAACTTTGTTACTTGTAGTAATAATATTACGTAATATTATTAGATTCGTTACAGTAACTATATTACTTAGGTAACGCGTTACACTTGTAAGTAAAGTAACTTGGAGTTATATTACCTGTTTTTATAGTGTATTTCGTTATATTACTTTGTTACCACAAAAGTAATAATATTACGTAACGTGATACATAAGTAGCGCGCTACTCCCAACACTGGAAGCTGGTGAATAAGCTTCATTCAGCAGGCTTCATTACTTCGTTGTGGCTAGGCATTACTCAGTGGATTACTAACGAGATTAGTAACTTCGTTACTTGTAGTAATAATATTACGTAATATTAGATTCATTACAGTAACTATATTACTTAGGTAATGCGTTACACTTGTAAGTAAAGTAACTTAAGTTATATTACCTGTTTTTATAGTGTATTTCGTTATATTACTTAGTTACCATAAAAGTAATAATATTACGTAACGCATTACATAAGTAGCGCGTTACTCCCAACACTGCAAACTATAAGTGTGATCTGTCTTCAGGCACATGCTTCCACAACATGGAAGATCGGGAAATAAATTACAGTAAAAAGGAAATTACTATATTATTTAAATAATAAAACTTATGTTCAATTAGTCAGTACAGCTACAGTATCACAAATTGTGTCATTTTACCAAGGAAGATTTAGTATAGAGAAATTTACTGGCACACACAATTCCAGAAATGCTATCAAGTGCCAGAAAGTCACAAAACTGTGACTTTTATTTACTTAAGGCCGCTATTTGGTGATTTTCTGTACATGTTTTTCATCAGAAAACAGTTTCAAACGTAGAGCACGGGCAGGCAGGTCATTACCATTATTCTTAATTCATACATCAACTCTCTGCATAACTGGCAGTTACTGAAGCTATAATTTTACATATACGTATCCTAACAACCATTGGATTCTGGTTGACTTCAGATGTAGCTACTTATGTATATTGCACCTATCAATGTCAAGCCCCATCCCCCACCCCCAGGAGTCCACTGGTGATTTGACATCTACATATTGCCCCACCCCTGAGGCTTTTGACGGCGGCAGTTTGCTGAACAAAAATTTTAATAGATAAATCAAATCCCTTTAGAAACCCCTCTTTCAAGGTGGGGACATAGTGGGGAAGCTTTATACTCCTAGTAATTGACACTAGACTTTGTCAAATCCCCTGTATTTCCCCACCCTACCCGGGGGTGGGGAGGATTGATAGGTGCATATAACTAATCATCCAGAAAACAGTGGACAAAAAGAAATTGACACCACAATTTGCCGGTTGTCTGCAGAATCATAAACTTTTTGGCAGAATATAAAAGAAAGAAGTCATATAAGTTCATGCTAGTCTCACGTGACCAAACTGTTTTTTCTCAGCACGGTGCCTATTGATTAAAATTATAAGTACCTGCTCGAAAAAGAATGTAATCGATAAGCTCGTCGATAAGTGCCTTGCCAAGGACTTACTGCTATCACATGTTGTACGGCGAGGGCTCAGCTATATTAAATAGATAGCCAGCTGCATGTGGCTTATCACATACAGTGCATCGCTCTTCACTGGTGCCCGGCGGCTGGTGAGTAGCTGATAGCTATTGCTTTCCTTTTGGGTATAGCTGTCCTACATGGCTGTCGTGCATGGCCAAGATGCTTAATACTCACTATATTCATTTGCATGCGTGGAGTAGACGCTGCAGTTATGAGACACAAAAATTTTAATTTATGCTGTTCCAAAGGGAAATAGTTTCAGACTACCAAATTTAAGGCACACATTGTGGTATTTAATTTCAATAATCATTCATCTGAGCAGAATAATACACAGTAGAGCATGGCATGGTCAATGACCAGATCTTGGATGGGTTACGAGACACACATATTTAATCCTTTGTAAAAGCAAAAGGAAATCACCTTAAGTATTGAAACTTGAGATGTAGTTACAGTCACTACTGCTCTGTCTACTAGTGGTATAAATTTTTAAAAATCATTTCATTGTAGCAAGTAATGCAGAAAAATTAAGGTACACTCAAGCCAATTATGGGACACTTACAGTAATTATGAGACACCATACTCTTTAATGTAGTTTACTGCATTGAATAAGGAAGAAAACAATTCCTTATAACATTTTCAGCTCACTGATGATATTTAAAATTATAAAATACTTAAGCCACACCCTATACTAATGTGTAATCTTTGCTGACAACAGAGGTTTGTGAGCTTAATTCCACCTAATTAAATATTTGAAATTTCCAACTCTAATGGATTTTCTTACATTTTACAGGTTGCCATCGTGTTCACACAACCAAAAAACATAGGAAATGTGGGTATAGCAGTGCATATGTGCAGCTTTAAATTCATCTCATTTTTCAGCTAGGCCCGTTTTCTGATTTTTGCTATAAATATTGTGTAGCTACTGCAATGTATTGTAGTCCATATTTTCACAGCATGTTCACTCCCCGTGTTCACTACATAAACAAGTGTTAATGACGAGAAAATCGTCACAAGCTACGTAGGTGTCCCATAATACCTGCCGTCTCATAGTACCATGCAGCACCTACCTAATGTACGGTTTCGTCTTGCCAGGAATCCAGCTACCCGGGTTTCAGGTAGTTGTGTACCCCTGAGTCTAGTCCATATTTTCACAGCATGTTCACTCCCCGTGTTCACTACATAAACAAGTGTTAATGACGAGAAAATCGTCACAAGCTACGTAGGTGTCCCATAATACCTGCCGTCTCATAGTACCATGCAGCACCTACCTAATGTACGGTTTCGTCTTGCCAGGAATCCAGCTACCCGGGTTTCAGGTAGTTGTGTACCCCTGAGTATAGGCCCCGTCACCTTGTAGCTCAACTATTTCCCTCGCTATTTCCTGTATGTTGTCAAATATCAGGACGTTTAAATTTTTTTTTTCGCTGTTGACATTACTGTTTAGCTACCTCGCTGTAGTTACATCATATAGACTTAGTTACGTACCTACCCATTACGACCTACCTTTGCTGCAGCGAATAGAGAGGGACCCCAAAAGCAGGATCACCGTAAAAATCATCGTTCAAGCATCCACGGCACAAATGGACCAGAAAGAGTTCAACGTAGTAGCTCAGTATGGCGCTCTGGCTCAGCTACCACTAGACTAAGTGAGTGTCTAGATTTTATATACTAAACATACATGCTACAAAGGAAAGCGGAGCAAAAAACGGACTATCAAGCATAATAATTATTATTGTTAATAATTGGTACAAAGTCTCAAATAAGAAAAGTACATACAGCATTTAACTATTTACCTAAATAAAATAAAATTGGCGGTCGTACAAAAATAAATCTAATTTAGTCTTAAAAGTACATTAGGTGCAAATACAATAGCTATCAGGGGGTAAAGTGTTCCAATCGTTCCCGATTCTCTGTGAAAAACTAAGTCCTCTAACAGTAGTGTTGAAACGATTTTTTGTTGTTGTAAAGTTTGAGTCCATTTGATCGGGTAGGGTTGGTAGCTATTTAAAGTAAAAAAAGAATCTTTGTCCATTGATACTAAGTTATTAAGAATTTTATAAGTCACAATCAGGTCCATTCTAGTGCGGTGGTGAAGTAAACTGGGTAGATTAAGTTCTTGGAGTCTTTGGGAGTATGTCATATCATACAAGAAGGTATAAGTTTCGTGGCTCTTCTTTGAACTGCTTCTAATTTACAAATGTCTTTCATAAGGTAAGGATTCCAAATGGTTGATGTGTAATCATCCAAGATTGGGTAAACAAGGGTGGTATATTATAGTGTTAGCATCCCTAGAAGCAAAAGTACATTTGATAGTTTTTAGTACAATTTAATAACATGAGATGTAAATTTTAAGTTCTTATCAAATACAACACCCAGGTCTTTCTCTTCAGTAACTATAGAAATAATGTTTACTTCATTTTAAGAGAAGGGAAATAATACTCTCTACTTGATG
This sequence comes from Dysidea avara, assembly GCF_963678975.1. Lineage (NCBI taxonomy): Eukaryota > Metazoa > Porifera > Demospongiae > Dictyoceratida > Dysideidae > Dysidea > Dysidea avara. Next base: position 19,343,597 of record NC_089276.1, read on the forward strand.
AGGAATGACCAATGGTGTTGTAATGACATTTAGGAAAGTTGAGAAAAGATAACCAAGTATCACACCACTGCAGAACAGAGTAAATGTCATTTTGTAAAGTCAAAGAGTCATCATGGGAACAAATGGGATGATAAAGTTTAATTAATTTGATTTATTTGTGTAAATTTTTGGTCAAGGCCGTTCTTCCATTCCAAGGTATACACAAATAATATACATTTTAAGCAAATACAAAAACAGCAATATAATATACAGAAGCTGCACAAGGCTCAACATAACTACACAAAGTACATAATTGCACACCATACAATAAAATATTAACCATATATCCTTGTTACAGAAGGAAAAATTTTGGAAGAATTAATTTGGAAGGGTGCTCCACCATGAAGTAGCTTTTTGATGGAAAAATTGCTTATGAATAGATAATCTACTACAGAGGGTTGTGACAAAGAGGGACATCTGGCATTGTAGGAGTGTAAAAAACAGTATGGGAGGATCTATTGAAATGCCTTTACTAATACATCAATCTAAGGATCGGTGCTGAACCAGCAGTGTAGGAGAAAGCCAACCAACAGCTTGCAGAAGATCAGAGATACGATTGTACCTTTTCAAGCCACACTGCATGATGTAATCCAAACAGCCCTATTGTGAAGTGTAAATCTATACAAGGATTCTTTGTGCAATGCAGGTCCCCAAACTGATAAAGCATAGCTGAGTCAAAAGAAAATAAGTGACCCCACAAGCATCTTTATATTATCTGTGTTGGCAGAATCTTTCTGTGGTAACTGATGGTGTATGAATAATAAGAAACACTCTTGCAGCCTTTTTACATTTGACACATGGGAGGAGAGAAATTCAATGTGGTATCAAATAATACTTTTGTGTACTGACCTGTGACGAAGGTATTTTGTTTACTGCTATGTTATATTCCTTGACCTAGTGGAAAACCACATGACTCTAGATTTTTAACATTTTTTACAGTCCTGAATCCATGATGATAGTGAGTGTAGCATAGGCGGCGGAAAGGGGGGGGGGGGGGCTAGGGGGCTAAAGCCCCCCTAGGTTTGCTGAGGGGGGGCTTAGCCCCCCCTCAGAATGATATCACACCGAAATTATCTTTCTTGGAGTGGGGCTGAAAACCGTGATAAAGATCGAGATACTCTAATAGAGCAGTCACTCTAATAAAGTAGTCAGTGTGTAGCGAGCTACGTAAGGATTTTTATGTAGTTTATCAGATAGAAATGGTAGCTGGTGAGGTGGAAAGCTCTTGTGAGTTGGTTGTAACCTTTTTTTTTTTTTTTTTTTTGGTCTCACCTTACCAAACTATAGAAATAAGTCTGGGTCAGCTCAGCGGAGCCCCCCCTCATATCAACTACTTCCTCCGCCGCTGGAGTGTAGGTCACCATTTCACAAATGCCCAACAATGGAAGGTTATTTTCCAGAACATATCAGGTAGGTATCATTAGCAAACTGTAGTAAACAGCTGTTATTAACTTGTGCTGGCATGTCATTTACATAATTATACAAGAAAGAGCAGTGGATCAAGGGGACTTCCCTGCCTAAAACTGATCCCATTCAGAAAACTGATTTCCACTCTTAACAAATTGCATTTGGTGACTACGATAATCCATAAACCACTTTAGCTTTCTCCCCAAAGCTCCTAGGTTGGACAGACATTGTAGCAATATTGAATGGTCTATGGTTCCTGAAATCAAGGAAAGCAGCACAGACTGATTCTCCATTGTCAAGGGCTTGAGTGATGATGTCAACAGAATATTCTGATGATTGCACCTCAAAGATTATGATATAATCTGTTGCTTTCCATATAGGAATTCAGCTGATTATTGATTAGTTTCTCTAGAATCTTTGCTACAACTGCTACCACAGAAATTGGATGCTAAAGGGACAGTACTGGTATCAAGAGATTTATAATAATTAATGTTAGTGGCCTAGTGGGAAAACTATCTCTTCTTCAACGTTTTGTAAGAAGTGAACTGGGAATATACATAAAAATGCCTGGTATGGGTAAGAACTATCACGTGCTCATGTACATACAATTATATGTACAGCAGAAAATTAGTTAAGGATTCTTTAAATTGAGTTCAAGAGTCATTTCATTACTGTAATAGCTAGCTATAGTTGTTGGTGGTTGGGGAGAACAGATTCTCTTGTTTATAGTTGTTGTAGCTATTTTTGAAGCAGCAAATAATTATCTCTCAGTAGTGTCTCACTGTTCAGTGATTTTACCATTTTGACCATTGTAGAAGGTTGATGAATATTTCTTGAGTGATAATTGATTTTGGTGTGACAGGCTGACATAACGTTTAGCAATTCAATCAAAAGAAGTATATATACAACTGCATGTCTCCTCTACAAAAGGAAAGGGGGGGGGATGCCCCATCCTAGCTGGATCTGTCTTTGCACAGATACACACAAAATACACCATTATGCAATCTATATAACTATATACAGCTGATGAGTTGGTTTCCATATTAATGATTGTGAGGTACAGCTGACAGGTTTTGAATATTAAAATGCTTCCAAATTTACTAGATTCATAATTTCATAGATGGTATTAAGTATATTATAGTACATAATCCTAAATGTCAAATGTTATGGTTTGTGACTAGTCAGGTATTATTACTAAACACCAGCTACAGCCTATTGTGCTGTGTTGTGCGTAGTGCTCAATAATTCAATCCATTAATGGCCATTGCGCTCATAATTATGCTCACTTATTTCCCATGTTTTGCCATTTCTGAATAGACAGTGGTATTTTTGGCTTTCATGGGACTGTTTAAAGTAATAAATATCTTTAATCTATTTGACTGCTTTATGTATTGCACAATTTACTTTAATAGAATAGTTGTGACTGTTGTGTTGAATGGCTATACCTGCCTACTCTCTGTTAGAGTTACTGACTATGGTAATAGAATATATGTAGAGATTGATATTTTACGGTGCATGAACGGATGCATTTCACAGACAAGATTTTATAGTTTAACATCATCATTCCACCTATTGTGCTAGCATATAATTATGCTTAATACCTTATGGTCATTTACTGCTTACATGAATATAGTGCAATACATGCTTTATGTGTCTGTGTGTGTGCATGTGTGGGTGCGTGCGCATGCAAGTGTGTTCAGTATAAGACCTAGAGCTCTTCTATTGCACCCTTGAGCATTTCAGGAGTTGAAATCAGAAGCTAGTCAAAAGTCTTTGGTGCAACCTATGTTGTATATTGTAAATATAGCAGTCTGTGCAAAGTCCTGTGCTGTAGAGTAGGTACCAGAGTGCTATGATATCCACAACTTAATTTGCTAAATGTAGAAACTGAAACAGTGCTACATGTACGTATCTGCGTGAAAGGACATGACACTACTAGCACCACACACTTTGCACCGGTGTGTTACATAAACATATATAGCGTACAGCCCTAAGCTTAGCACATTTACTGTACATGAAATTTATGAAAATCCTGCAAATTTTTTTGCACTATTACAGCTAATGGTATACTCAGTAAAGAGTGGCATATCTACAGGCATGGCTAGTACATATACTGTATATGGCCTGGGCTGTACCGAAGTACTAGCTCCATGGTCATCAGAAGCTCTTGTATGATTAACCAATCAAGATGCTCTAAAGAACAGTCAAGACTTTAAATAGCATCGCAGCAGTCAGGACTTGTATGTAATTTCTTGGAAAATGTCCACAGCTTTTAGGGATCAGTCCCTGACTTTTAAACATTTTCTTGTTCCCCTAGTATGCAGAGCCCTATGACTGCTATGAAAAAAACTAGCATAGGTACCTTCCCTACAAGCAGGTTAATTTCCACAATAACTAAAATTCCTATACCATATTGTAATCGGAATCAAACAGTAATTGTCAGCACCACTCATGTGTGGTGATGTCACTTTTAAAGTATGTACATGAGCCTTATATGTATTAATGATGTAAGTATGTTAAATAGCAGAATTACATGCACAGTATAACTACTGCCTCCATGCTATGGGATGTCATTTTGCGCTCTCATAAACTGATTATGTTGCATCACTTTGACCACTTGCATGGTTATTCTATTAGAGCAGCTAGTGGATGTTGTAGTGTTTCTTCATTGCAACCAGAATGTCAAGAGTTGTGAAGTATTATTAACTCTGCAAGAGTTAACCATTATTATTAACTCTTGGTAGTAATTTTATGATCTGTGAACTTCACCAAACAATAAATGGAGTAAATGAATAACAAACACATACAGCTAGTATCAGTTATGAATAAAAAACTCTTAAAATATTAAAAGCACCATAAAATCCTAACACACACACTGTCACACTTGTTCTTCACATGATCATGAAGATTTCTCACACTCAGGTGGAGGAAAGCTCCACTTCCCACCAACACAATATGAAATGGAACTACCCACAGTAGAGTAGCCATCATTGCAGTTAAAAAAAACAATTTTACCATTCTGAATGACATATACTTGACCGTTGCTGGGATCACTCAAAGGTGGGCAATTGATTGCTGTAAAATAAACATTATTTTTAGTGTTTACAATTAATATATACATACATCATTAAAAGAACATAGTGGCTATTGACCGGCACCAACTGTCAGTGTCAATAAGTGCCACCACAAACTATTAAAACCAACTGGAACAACTTGCACTAGTTGCAGTAAGGTAAGTTTTGGTGAGATCTAGGGTTGGGAGCCAACCCTAGATGCTCTCAGTTAGCATTAGGGTTGAGTTCAGCAATCTCACCACCAGACATGGTCTCGATCCTTGTTCTTAATTCAACATCCTTGACTCACATTCATAAGGGAAAGAAGGTAGGCAACAATTATTGTAGAATGGTATAGATCTTGGACTAGTTGGTAGTCATGCATTAAGGATCGTTTTTCTTTTTCATCTTCAAGTTTTTGGCTGACCATTGTGTCACTAGCCTCGGCCATAAAGAAACATTTTCAGACTCAACATGGTTAAAAAAATACATGGAAAGAAGCCAACATGTTCACAGCAAGAAACTTATCTCTACAAGATCTAAAATGTCACTCCCAGGTATAAGGAATTTACTACTGTACATTAAGTTGACTGCTTGACTTGAACCCACGAACATTTTACACAAATTTTGTAGAACAATTATTTTACTTGTCATGTATTTTTGTATTTTACATTACATTAAATAAATGTTGCTTCACCTTCCACAATCACAATGATACTCTTTTCTGCACTCTGCTTTATGCTACCAGCATAGTTGATTCCTTTGCATGTGTATACCCTAGTTCCTGGTGAATTAGTTGGTACCAGGTACAACTGCTGGAATAACTGGGCAATGTCATTTACTTCACTTCTACCACTAAACCACTGTACTGTAGGGGTAGGTAATCCATCAGCTCTACAGTATAGTAACAATCTAGTGCCAACACTGACTGTGTAGGGTGACTGGAGTGGATCAATAGTGATGATTGGAGCATCTGTGAATAAAATGAAAATTTTGAAGTATTAGTGTGTACATAAATACATACAGTACAAACAGCTGCACACACACACACACACACACACACACACACACACACACACACACACACACACACACACACACACACACACACACACACACACACACATACACATATGCAGCAATTTCAATGGACAAACACCTTGAGCAACTAACCAAAAATGTTTAGTTACTTTAACAACTGAAATAGCTTTTTGATACTGTAGTTTACATGATACATAAACAAGTACACAAAAAAAATTTGGAATTTTCAACTAGAGTAGGAAATAGTACATCGATAAAAGTATTGAAATAAGCTGGAGTAGTGCACAATATTAAATCACAGTAAAACAATAAGAATAAGTGTTATATCCCTACTGTGCTCCAAGATACCATAATGGAAATACACAGTAGGGATATAACACTTTTGTTTTATTGTGATTTAATATCGTGCACTACAGCTTGTTTCAGCACTTTTTATCGATGTGCTGTGGTCCCTACTCCAGTTAAAAATTCCAATTTGTGTAGTTTGTTAACTTTTTTTGTAAAATAAAATTATTATGACTGGTTAACACCCATGCATACCATATCAAAAGAAAGAAATGGTGCCGTGTGCCCCAGCTAAAAGTGAAGTATCCATTACACTCCATTGTCAGCTATGTTCAACCCATTATATGACATTATGAATCAAGAACTGTTCGAAAAGCACTTTTGCAATCACAGTAACCACTATGAAAAATACAGATGACTTCCGTTATGAAGGGAAGCCATCATGTGCTATGCTGTCAGCAAAGATGAATGGGACACAAAGGATGACACTGGTAAGTCCATGAAGAATGCATTGTACGCACTGCGGTATGCCAAAAGGAATGTGTCCAGCTGAGGTGATGTCAAACAGTGAAATAATCAAACCTGTAGCCTTAGCCGTTATCGAGTTACGCTTGTCAGAAGGCATCAGTCAGTCAGTCAGTCAGTCATTTACTCATGATCAGTCAGTCAGTCAGTCACTTACTAGAAAATTCTGTTTAATAATTTTTCATAGCAACCTATTGAAAGTGCTTCAGGTCAATCTGAAGGCTTGTTTGGGCTTAGTTTTACCTAACCAATACTGCTTCATCGTCATCAGGGAAAAGTAAGGCTGGTTTTTGGGTGATGTTTTTCATAAACCTTTGTGTTCCCTACTATTATAACTGTATGATTATGTACAGTAGATATTTTCATGAGTTGTAGTTTTTATTTAACATCCTTAACTATGCCCTTTTTAGTCAGTCGAATACATATCTACTTAACTTACACTCAACAGTCAAGGAAGTGTTCTTATCAGCAGTAGAGTTAGGATCATTATAAGCTCGACATGTATATGTTCCATCATCAGTACGATTCACATGGTCAAACAATATCACTGATTGTGCTTGGTCACTACCTGGGCCAATGCTGTTGTAAACTAAAACATGTTCTCCATCTGATATGACTTGATCACCATCAGAATTGTACCAGTAAACTTGTAATGGATGAACAGCATCAGGATCATTAGTGGCATTGCATGACAGTTTTACTTTGTTGCCTTCAACTGACATTGTATCATTGCTAATATCTGAGATGTTTGGCTTGCCTAATACATTACATATATATTATACAGTTATAATTACACCATGTCAACAAAATTGTCTAGTGCAAGGTTTTATGTTCTATTTAATTTTATAACAATAACAAGACTTACTGTATGTTCTAAAAGTGATGGTAATGAGGCATATAATGATCTAAAAACTTTACAATTATTAAAGGTGAACTGCTTTATATATATAGGTTAATGCACAAATCCAGGTATCTGTGCTATTTTAGAGACCTGAGGAATGACACAATACTCACTGAGGGAGAATATGTGCAATAAATGATTTAGACTATGGCTTGTGCCACTCTGGTGACTACCAGTAATGGCAGCTTCCTGATTGAAGTAGTGCTAAAATAACTCACTGGTAGGCTTCCTAGATAAATACGATCATCTTTATGATCCAGCGATGCTTTCTAACAACACCTTTACATTCTAGCAATAATTTCTGATAGCTGTTGTGACCAGAATCCAGCAAAGCACGTGACACATGTGACAAACGTTTTGTCACGTGTATCTAACCAGTTTAGATACCTACCCATGGGTATCTATTGGATTTTAAATACCTCATTAACGACTAAACTTCAAAGCATACTATGTGTGACATAGTCTAATGTGATGCCAATAACTAACAGCAAACAAAATTGGAGAAGATGCTACTATAAATTGCAACCCTTATGTGTGCAGTTTCTGACTCCCTACAATGTTATACAGACTTCTATTCTTTAGTGGGTCCCTAGCAGGGACAGATCCAGGAGCTGGTAAGGAGAGGGGCCAAGGTGCAAGTGGTCAGGAAGCTAGATAATGTGGTCAGGAAGCTATTAATGTATGCTCAATTATTGCAGTGAGATATTCACACATCATTATCACATCTGTTTGGTCTAAATAACAGTGGTAGTGTTGACTTTATGATATCATTAAGTATTAACTGACTCAAATTCGATGACTGTAGTATTACAGTTATACTGACTACTCTTATTAAAATTATCTCTATTATTTTGGAACTTTGCTTTGTGGTCACCTGGTTAAGCCATCAAGGTATAAATGGCTATGGAGACAATGCCCTATGCCCCTTCAAAATCTACCTATTGTAATTATGTAATTATACAGCTCCAGGTTTTGTATAATGCCATGCATGCATATCACTTATCAATTTTTAACTAGAAATTGGGGGAGGGCATTTACCACAAATTCCCCATGCTGGACCTGCCATTTCCTAGTAAGGCTACAGTAAATTTTACTGTGGCAGCACTAGTTGCTGCAAAATGTGAAGAGAATTTATTGAAACAATAGTTCTGAATATCAGTTGCATGATACCTGAAGCTGCAAATCAGGATTTCATGCTATGTGCACAGTATGACCAATATTTCTCAAGAGTTATCAAACTAATGCAAGCATCTTTCATGCATGAAGCCATATGTAGACAATAATGTTGTGAGAGAGAAGGAATAGCTTGTCTACCATAGTGTTTTAACTTTCCCCTCCTAGTGGAAAATAACTTCTTGCCTCCTTCAGGTCTCCCCCCTAACAGTGTCTTCTAGATTAGTCTTTGACATTATGCAATATCAATTGTGGCATTGTTTTAAGATTAACTCACCATACACAGTGATAGTAGCACTATCAGATATCACACTACCATCATCATTTGTGACAACACAATGATAGACACCTTCATCTTCTTCTGTGATCACACTAAATATCAGTTTAGGTGATGTGATATTCACTACCCGTTGGGAAGGTTTTATCCAACTATTACTAGATGACTCATACTTCTCCCACTTATAAAGAATGGGGCCCATTCCAGTAGCTATACACTCTATTGTGTGGACATTTTCATCATTCTTCCTGATCACAGCAGATGATGGCTGTGTTGTGATTATTGGTCTAGCTACAATGCAGTAATGATACACACAATACATCTAATACATAAACTTACTGTCTACTTCAAGCCAAGCACATCTAATGTTGTTCCCACAAGCATTAGTTGCTACACAACAGTAGTAGTCTTCATATGATGTGTTCACCTCAGGAATTCTTAGCTCATATGATATTGAAGAAAAACTTGAATCATCTACAGATGACCACTTTTTAAAAGAGGTAACTGAATTTTGAGGTATCATTGATGTATGGTTTCTCTTCCATTCATACACTAATCCACCAAAACTCCAAGCTAGGCAATTGAATATGGCAGTTCTTCCAGGACGGACAGCAACAGGTATTGGGGGCCTAACCATTTTTGGACATGGAACTGTTGAACAACAAAATATGAATACATATAGACATTGCAATTAGCTCACCTGTTACGTTTATGTGGACAAATGATGAATTGACTTCTCCAACATCATTTTTTGCCACACAGTAGTAATCTCCTTTGTGGTACCAGGCAACCTTTGTGATCTTCATTATGCTAACTCTTTGATTTAGAGATTCTGTGGTAGAAATTTCAGTTGTTTCTGGAAGCTCATCATGTAACCTTTTCCATGCAACTTTAACATTTCCAAAACCAGAAGCAGTACACTTTAAGACAGATTCACCACATGTTTCTGCCTCAACAAAAGTCTCAGGCTCTATGGTAATATCTGGCAGCATCACTATCAATGTAATGACTGCTTAATACACTATTATATACAAGGCATGGTTACCTTCAATTGTAATTGTTTTGTAGTTAGATGCAATAACTCCAGTGGAGTTGCTCATTATACATCGATAATCTCCAGAATCTTCTGGTGTGACATTAAAAATGTTCAACTGCGATGAATAGATCCCTTGTGCTCTTGATGTAAAATTATCATTTCTCTTCTCCCACATGTAAGAGAAGCCATCCCTTTCTGGTATGCACTCCATGGATAGATTGTAATTATTAATGGTAAGTTGTATTGATGGAGATGTTAATACAACTGGCTTAAGAGGTGAAGCTGCAATAGACAATGGTTATCACTCAATGCATCCAAATAAATGCCACAAACAAGCAGTGAGAGTTTTAACAAATATTTACAAGTCTACTAACTGTAGGTTCACAAAGCAGGTTATACAATTTTATTATATATGACCAGATTTTACTAAACCAATCCAAATCACACATCAGACAGAATCAAACTAACATCACCAGTGGATTGCTATACTATCACACTACTAGTTTTAAACTTCAGCAGTATTGAAACTACTTGAGGCTGGTTTTAAGAGACGCCATTTCTGCAGGGTGTGGTGAATTTGAATAGCATTTTCTGGCCTTGTGAAGAATCTGGCCAGACAAGAATCAGTGGTGTACTGCTGAATGGCCTGATATGGTTGGCCAAGCATTTTTTCTGTTGACTTAGCTGTATATCAGCTACTAAGAAGCTAGCACTGCCCTGTGATCTTGTATCTGGACTTCAATCATGGCATGCCTCCATTTTTGAAGTATAACTGTTGCCCATCCCATGCTAATTTATTTTGGGCACACTTGTTAGTCTATCGTGTCCTCTACTATCTGTGGAACCAATTCTCACAATTCTAGTAGTTCAAAGTTAGGTTAGGATTCAGCTTTATCTTCTTTAATATAGACTAGATCATTGTTTTATACAGTTTTTCATTTAAAATAGTCAGGGAGCTGGCAGCTAGCAGCGGTAGCACAGTGGATAGGACTCTGATGACTGGTAAAAAGTAGTGAGATTGAGCTCAGAATTCTACACAATTTTTAAAAGTTTTTTTTCACATTTTAAGTGTGCCCAACCTACCCCATCACCCCCACCCTCCTCCCTTTTGTGAGCACTCGTGATACTACTTTGCTCATCCAACTGCTTAGATTTTCTGGTGAGAAAGCTAAAATACTGGAAGTGGTCTGAAAGGTAATAGATTGATGCATCTCTTGTGTAAATTTCATATGCATGCTTGTTATCCTTGGCAAGTTAAATTGACTAGAATTCTTTAAAACTGTTTATCTTTAAACTTCTAATGTGTGATTTGGATTGTTTTACCAAAATTCCATTATCATGGCTGATGTGAAAATTGTTGGTGGTATAGCCACCCAGAGCTAATGCTATTTTTATGTTGAATTTTTTCCAAAAGCAAAGTGACTTTTGGACACTTTTAAACACTCTAATGTATCTGTGTGCAGTGTATATAGATCTACATATGTATAGAAAAACATACTTGAGGCGTAGAGGGTAGCACTTTTTGATCTTGTTGCTAGCTTGTTATTAGCCCACACCACACAATAATATTTTCCATTATTTTCCTTTGTTACATTTGGAACAATTAGAGTACTAGTAGTAATGTCTGGTGATGACACTTGACTAGTGGTACACTTCTCAGGCAATAGTTCATTGGAAACATGCTTCCTGTACCAAGTGATGTTACGATGACCATATCCTCCAGCAGAACAAGTAAACACACCACTAAATGGAGCAGCAGCACTTGTATCAGTAGGATGAGTGATGATACGAGGAGGTAAAACTATTGAAAAGCATAGAAATTATAATATGCTTGTGCAAATACAGTACAATCAAAATAAAGACTAGTGTAAAAGTAATTTTAAAAATTAAAACATGGGAATAGAGATCGCTGAAAAAAGTTAAGAAACAAGAGTCGAACAAGCCAGCATGTTAAACACAAAGAGATCTCTATTTGGACTCAATGGATATGGTAGAAACTAAGGAAAAAACAGCTCCCACATCACACTACTACTTTTACACATGATGCATGCAAAACTGTTACCCATTACCACCTTAGGTTTGTGCCACCACAAGCTGGTTGGCTATAACTAATAACACACTTGTAAAAGACAAAAACACAATTAGCAAATTACAACTATTAATTCTTCCACTATCATATCTAAAAAATCACAACAAAGAGCAGAGTGAGGGCTAGCCAAACATAAAATAAACTGAATTCAGAGCCATCCAGCCCCAAGATAGCTCTCGAGAAAACCTGGTGGATTTTTTCCACTCAGGAAAAAACCACTCTGCTATGTATGCATAAATAATGTCATTCAAGTCCTGAAGCTGCCGCAGGTCACTCATCTACAACATCATTACGAAGAAACTCTAATGGGATGGGAGGGTTGGAAGCCAACCTGTGGTCTAGAGTGAATTTAATACACACCACACATCCTTATATACCATGCATCACGTGACTCTACTAACATATTTACGTGGGAGCTTATTTTCTTGCTAATTCACTTTGTTCAAACGCCAGATAATACACCTCCCACACCATACTACTACTTTTACACATGATGCATGCAAAACTGTTACCCATTACCACCTTAGGTTTGTGCCACTACAAGCTGGTTGGCTATAACTATAGGGCTACAAAGAAGGCTGTAGTTGAGAAGATACAGTCCCAATTTCTTGGAAACTTGCAGCCTCTTCTCCACACTATCTTTGATGTATCCGTCCCTTTGCATTTTCTGACCGCCACCGACCATGGTGCTTAAATAACCGGTTAGGGACTCCAGCATTAGCTGCAATTGTAGCTCCTCCTGATTTCAGACTGTGGAGCCCAAACTCTGGAGCTTCAAAACCTAATTTAGATACCTTCTTCTTGAATAAGTCCATTACACATGAGTAGCTTATGTGACCCAACTGCCTGAGAGTTTCTCCGTTTTTTGTTTTCTGGATTGCTCTAAATATGTAGCAATCATCTCCCCATCTCATGCCTGTCCTGGCCATAGATCACTCCAGCATAGCCACTGGGCAAGTGCTTGAAATGGTCGTGGCTATAAGAAGCTCACTGCCATGACGTAATTGGTAATTCTTGCTCTTAACAATATTGACTTTGAGCATCCATGTTGTAACTGAGCAGTCAAATGGCCTTAACTCTACCAGCTCACTGGAATGCAAGAAACCTGCAAAGCTAAGTAAACAGTCAGTTACCAGTCTGAGGTCTGATAAGGTACCTGAGCCTTCTGCATCCTTGACCATTGCCTCCAGCATCTCGACCGTAACTGGCTCCTTTCTGACTATGGGTTTTGCCAATTCACGCTGCAGCCCTTCTAGGGTAGCTTTCACAAAACGGTGGGATGACGGATCCGCAAAGCCAGAGCTTGAGTGTACCCATGATAAAGCATTACATGCCTCTTCAACTGCAGACTTGGATTTGACTGTCTCCCCTAGATGCTGGAGGTATATATAGGATAAAATGTTGAGGCTTGGCTGGAATAGGTGGGAGCTGATGTGAAACTGCCCATGACTTCCACCTCCTGTACGCTCCAAGATACTTCTTCAGTGTACTGCTAGCACGACTGTGTAGAATTGTGTTTGGCAGGCTAGCCAGGTCCTTTAACGTGGGATCGTGCAGCTCATCCAGAAGTTTCCAGGTTCCTTCTCTTGGCAAACCTACAGGAGATGTATACACCAATTAATCAGACACTTGTGGCTTTAGCCATTTTGTCAGTGATTTCTCCCCAGATTTTTATTTGGTATGGCCGATGATATGAAACCGGTTAGGACATACAGGCCTTTCATACTGGCCTCTTGCTGTGACCAAAGACCTCAGTCAGGACATACAGTCATACATACCAGCCTTTTGCTGTGACCAATGAAAAAACAGTCAGGTCATACCCAGGACCCACTGGTCATAAATACGTACTAGCCAACAGTAAAAACAGTCAGGAGATACAGGTCACATATACCAGCCTTTTACTGTGAACATTCAGGATATACAGGTCATAACTAATGCTTTCTGCTGTGACCAATGAAAAATAGTCAGGACGTACAGGTCATACATACCAGCCTTTTGCTGTGACCAATTAAAAATAGTCAGGACACACAGGTCATACATAACAGCCTTTTTGCTGTGACCAATTAAAAATAGTCAGGACACACAGGTCATACATATCAGCCTTTTGCTGTGACCAATTAAAAATAGTCAGGACACACAGGTCATACATATCAGCCTTTTGCTGTGACCGATGAGAACAGTCAGGATATACATATTAGCCTTTCATTGTGACCAATGAGACATATGGATCGACTGCTGAAATCATCTTGGGACATACAGGTCATGGATAGTTGTTACCACTGAAGTGTACACACAAAACGTCAGCTGTGCCAACACAGCACCTATGGTTACTGAGACAATATCAATTTTTAAAACCTTTTAAAAAAAACCTTTTTTAAAACTTATTTTCATTTATTTATTTATTAAAATCTTTCTACTATTATTATTGAAATTCTAGCCTGGTGGCTAACACTGGTGTATTTGTGGGGCTATTAAACAGACTAGTGCCTAAGTGGTCTGGTAAGATCAGTTCCTTACTGCTTGGTAGCACCAGGTACCTCATTACAAATTCTGCTGGGTCCACTCCATTCGGGAAAATTAATGGCCAAAAAGGTGATGACAACCACTGGGGGGCTATTAGAGCACCCCTTGCACCAAGGCTTTGTGCATATCTAATCACCTGGGGAATCAGATAGACCGGGGGAAACCACCAATTGTTATCCTCAGCCCAACTGCAAGTAAACATATCTACTGCATCTGTACCAGGAGTCCAAAACTTGGAATTGAATCTCTCTATTTGGGCATTTGTAGGATTAGCAAACCTATCTACTGTGTGGGGCCCCCAAACACTGTCTAGCCATTGGAATACTGCGGGATGCGACCTGTAATCATCGTAGTCTACTATACGGCTATAGTAGTCAGCCAGCTCATTCTCATCCCTTGGGATCCATTCCGGCTCTATTCTAATATTGTTTCTTAAACAAGTGGCAAATATACTCAATGCTTCTGAATGAAGGTAAGGCTGCCTACTTCCACATTGCACTATTCTCACCATGTTCTGATTACCTGAACACCAGCGAACCCGTTCATTTGTAAGCTTATCCTGGAAAGAGTCCAGCACCAGCAGCACTGCCCAAAGCTCACGCCATGTTGAGCTCTTGTCTGCATCATCAGGGGACCACTGGCCGTTAGCGATTAGATTACCGTGTTCCACTACATATCCACCATAACCTGTGGAGCTTGCATCTAAACCTGACAGCTGATGGTCTTGGCCAAATATGTTGCCCATTAATCTCGGAATGCCAAAATTCTATTTCTAGCAAGGCTTCTTCTGTCAGTGTTAACCGATGACACCAACTCATTCTGCCATTCACGGTGGCATATAAGCTACGGGTCATCAAACAGGCAACAGGGCCTAAGGCAGGGGACATTGACATAATTTTTCCTATTAACTGGCTAGCTGTTTGGCTGGGAGGAATCTTACATGCTTGGCTTCCAAAAGTTTCAACTTAAGTGCATCGATTTTTGAAGTTGGTACTGAAACTCACCTAGAGCTAAGTCAATGTGAAATCCAAGCCATTGTATACTATGAGATGGTTCTCAGACACACTTTTCTGTATTAACAATAAACCCAGCCTTTTCTAGATCCTGCTTAACTTTCCTGCTTTCAATATTTGCCTCAACTTCTCCTTTCACTGCTATAATCCCATCATCCAAATAAATTATTGTTTTCAAGCCCCTGCCACACCAGTGTTTCACTAAAGGTCTCAGTAACTTGGTAAAGACGTAGCAGGCAGTGGACAACCCAAATGGGAGGACTTTAAACACATAGTAATTTACTATACCATTCATATCCCAGCAGAATTCCAGGAATTGGTACATATATCAACATGATGGTACCCAGACTTCAAGTCAAACTTAAACAGGTACTCGCCTTGTTCAAAAATTAGTGCAGCTATATGCAGGTCCTCATACTTGAAACTCAAGATGTGCAGGAACTGGTTCAGGTATATGTCTCAGGTTTAAAACCAGGCACAGTTTTTCCTGTGGGTTACCTACCACTGACAAGGGGCTACACACCTCTGGTTTTGCTTCTATTTTCATCACACAACGGTTTGCTATCAATTTTTGGACTGCATCATTCACAAATTCACTGTAAAACTCAACAGACTTGTGGTTCTGTTGAGAATAGGGTTGGGGGACAAATTTAAGTGGTAAGCGGTAGCCATTCTCTATACGTGACCGGATTTGCGAAAAGGTACCTTTTTCACACACAAAATTTGACCCATTTTGTGAACTTTGATGCTTCATAATGTCTTTATCATTGCATATAATTATCTGCAATTTTCCATGAGTGCAGCTAAAGTATCTGGTTACATTATGAAAGTTAAAGCAAGTTAATCAGTGTAAGGAGTCAAGCGTTACATCATTTTGTTTGCTTACATGTAAAATGTGTGGAAAAGGTACCTTTTCGCAAATCCGGTCACATACAGTCTATGATAGTGGGAGGGGCTTGCAGAACCTCATGTCAAAAGTTAATATTCTGTTTAAGCTTGCCTTGAACATCTGAAACTTGCACTGATACTTCTGCTAATGTATCTTCAACTTCCCAAAATTTTGTTAGGTTATGTGGCTCACAATTACCTACACTGTCAGGTCTACCAGTGTCAGACAACCCAGAGGTATCACCAACCTCTGCAATCTATTTACACCTTCTATAGGTACATCTGATTCATACATGCAGTTATCAACAAATTCATCAATAGTTATCAACACCTTGCATACTCATAGACATTTGTCTTGACTCAGCAGTAATACATGTTGTATCTGCACTGCTTACCACAGGCTGATTAAAAGGATACTGTCTTCCTTTGTAGTGGCATGTTCGTGCCAGGTGGCCAAACCCACCACAAGTGAAGCAAGGATCCAAGAATTTTCGCCTGGTCTACCTCTGAGGTGCTAGAGACATAAGTGGTCTTGGAGCTGGTGGTGGTGCATCTCTCCTTACACTGGGTTCAGGGCCATCAGCCCAGGAGTCATAATATTTGTAGGGGTTGTAGCGGAATCCCCTTCTGCTGCCCCAGCTTCCTCCTCTGGTGGTTTTCCTATTGAAGACCTCCAATTCCTCGAAGTCCTTCTTGGCCTCTTTGTCTGCCCTTTGGAGCTGTTTTTCATCATCACTGTAATCGGCCAGTGGGTCGCTCTGATAGTGGCAAACTGCCCCCATTCGTAATCCGAGCAGTCAGCTATCTTTATATGTTTCTGACGCATTTTTAACACGGACGCACCTTCCTCCAAGTGATCCATCGCTTTTTTCAGTGATTCCTTCCCACCATCATCCACCGATGACGCCATCCTCTCCAACTCCTGCTGGGCTGACGTGATAGTGATAGATTCTTCCACTCCCGAGTTGAAAGTGTACTGCCTCTTGTTCCCTTTTTTGTGGAACTGGTAGGTCATCCGATTAAGCATTTTTGTGAGAAATCTTTGGCCATCCTTTCCTGCGTGTAAGAAACCTCATGCTTAACCTCAGCCATAGACAAAGTAATCTTCTCGTCCATTTCACAGCAGGTTTGTTGGAGTTCAGCCATCAAGTTATCAAGCATTTTGTTCTCCATCGTACGGAACTCAAGAAAACACAAAACAGCCAACCGGATCACACACGTGGCCTAGAGTGAATTTAATACACACCACACATTCTTATATACCATGCTCACATGATACTACTAACGTATTCATGTGGGAGCTTATTTTCTTGCTAATTCATTTTGTTCAAATGCCAGAAAATACACTAGTTTCTCCATAAATTAGGGGCAGATAAGTACTGAGAATGCTTCTGTATAAATGTTTATTTGAGTCCAAATAGAGATCTCTGTGTGTTTAACATGCTAGCTTGTTTGACTCTTGTTTCTTAACTTTTTTCAGCGATCTCTATTCCCATGTTTTAATTTTTTAAATTACTTTTACACTAGTTTGTTTACTTTTATAAATCCATTTGATAATAAGAGG
The DNA here is from genome assembly GCF_963678975.1 of Dysidea avara. Classification (NCBI taxonomy): domain Eukaryota; kingdom Metazoa; phylum Porifera; class Demospongiae; order Dictyoceratida; family Dysideidae; genus Dysidea; species Dysidea avara. The sequence goes on from NC_089276.1 coordinate 19,361,411, forward strand.
TGCTGGTGGTGCTTGGTATTACACAGTACTAAACATGTATATCAAAGTCAGCCATGTACAGTATAGCTGTTGTAACTAGTCAGTTAAATTATTAGAGTTAGCAAACACCAGTGTATTGTTTTCTTACTATTGAATGTACTTTGTACTGTATAGCTCTGACATATCCAACTACAGGCAGTGTACAACATGCTGTGGTCAACAATAGTATGGCTTCAGATTTAGGCATGCATACTTGTGCAGTTATGTGATCACAGTAAGTCAAGTATGCAGTGGTACACAACAACATTGTTGCTCTGGTATGAGCTTAATATACTGTGGTTAAATATAGGTAATGATATAGGGTTTCCAAATGAATGTGTTAACATGAATAGATTGGATACTTATTAACCCAATTAACACATTGGTTACCTTGCAGAGACTAACTCAGAAGCAATGGCAAAGTGAACCTACAAGAAGCAAATTTGCTTCAGAATGGGTGTTATCACTGTAATATGCATTTAAAATAGGTCATGGACGTGAAGAAAGACATAGGAAGAAAGTTATGTAGATTTTATGGCCAAAAAGTACTTACATTTTGCTCTAGTCCTGTGAGAAAAAAAAAAAAGATGAACAAAACGGCTCAAAATGGCAGATTTCATTTCTTTACAAAAGTACTTTTATCAAGTCCTTTCAACTTTATCTTTGCTAATGAACCTAAAACTCTTCCAAATCAACTTCTAAGGCTTCTTTTTAGGTTGGAAAAGGCTTCTAAGGTGGTGTTTAGTTGAGTGTTCTATTAGGATTTTGGAAAAAACATAGGCGATCTCTATTATGAACCACTACTGTGGTTTATGCTGCGTAAAACATTGTTTCTATCTTTAATACTGAAGTTCAGTAATGCAGTCATTAAATATAAACTTATGTTAAAAAATTAGAAGTGTCAGTTTGGATCGTGTGTTGTGGTACTTATAATCCACACAAAAACAGCTAAGCTGTGAAAAAATGTGACCGGATCTGCAAAACCCGACACAATTGTGCAAAATAAAAGTATTGAATAGCTACATTGGGTGAAATACTTGCATATATTATTGAAAAATGCTGTAAATTTTTTGAACACTTCTTTCTTAGTGAAGGAAGGGACTAACAATGAAACCCTGAATATCATCTTATTTGCCTGCTCAAGAGGAGTTTGAAAATCTTGTTTCATTGCAGTAGACCCAAGGATACATATGTTATGAGTGTCTGTTTGAGTCACATCAAAGCGATTGTATGCGATGAATTGTTCTTCACGAATTTCCCTTTGTATGCAGTGAAAAAGAGTGAGTAAAGAAAGAACTTACCCAGTAATTGATTCCCCTGTTCATGGCAAACGCAATAGTGAAATTTTAGCTCCGGACCTCAATCCATTGGTAAGTTACAACCATTTTTAAGCACTTGTAATTTATTTCCCTATACTTGCTGTACAAATCAAGTTTTCTGTTGCTACTTTGTAGGGCTGTAACTCCTAAAGTTATTGGCATATGAGGCTGAAACTTTGCCAGAGGGTACACTTGGCTACGTAGATTATAAATATTTAATAAACAGGAATTTGACAAATGCACGATTGTGTCAGGTATTTGTAGATCCGGTCACAAATGGTGCACCTTAAAAAGCCTGGGTGAAAAAAGTTGTGAAATCAAAGGTGATGGACAAGAATGGCTGCAATGATGCTAATGCCAATAGATTTTAACAATACACACAGCCATTATTAAATTTTTTTAGCATTGACATCATTGCAGCCATTTCTTGGCCGCTACCTTTGATTTCACAACTTTTTTTCACCCAGGCTTTTAAAGGTCACACCATTTTTTACAGCTTGGCTTTTTTGTGTAGATTTCACTTCTTTTTGTACTTTATAATGCCCCAAAACCAGCCTATGGCTGACTTTGAGATTTGTTTTTACTTACATTTCTTTTTTTCCATGCAGATACAATGATGATTATTGAAGACAGACTTATAAATGTATTTCATTGCATGATTTAATTCAATATTTAATAATATTATTGTAAAACTCTAATAGAGTGTACATTTTTGATAGGCACCAGCCTATTATGCTGGTATAATTTTGAGCATAATAGGTGCCTGAAAGCATTAAGCATAATGCTAGTATAATAGGCAAAATAATTGTCATACTGTAAGCAAAAATGCATGCCACAGAAAAAGGTTGACTTACAACAACAGAACAGTTGATGCCACTCATATGGTATTATGTAGTTATTTGACATGACTGTTATTATAGTTTACAATGTAGTCAAATTCTTAATGCACAACGAGTACATTTCATTTGTTCATAAGCCAAAGCTTATCATTATCCATTAGAAAGTAACAAAACATGGGAACTGTAGCAAAAAGTTTGAGCATAATTATGAGCATAATACGTAGGCAAAATTTTTGAGCACTGCAGTATAGCATAATAGGCTGGTGCCTATTTTTTGAGGACTTCTAATAGAACATACAAAGAATGTTTTAGAACAATCTAGAACTTCTATAGGTAGATCCATGAAATTACAAACATTTGAATTTCAACTAGAAATTTCATTTATAAAGCAGAAATTAAGTGAAGTGATCAGCCAAGGTAGCAGTAGTTCAGTGGTTAAGGATGAAGGTGTTAGGTATGGAGGTCCCTGGTTCAAACTCCTGTAAGGTTTTTTCCCGGCATTTTTGTACACTTTATTACCCCGTGGTGATTGCTCTATTAAAGTATCTCAATCCCATTTGTTTGGTTTTTGCTCTATCACTTTGTCACTGTAACTCTATCGCTATTCAAACTATCAAAAGGCACTACTACGATGATCAGCCTATCTAGCTACACACCAATTTTCAAGCTATTCCTACCAGTACTTGGTTTACCCTGTAGCCATGACAGAAGTTTGATCTTTTTATTATAATTTTATCACAACAAAATATACGTGCAAATACATTGCTGGTATACAAAAGAACCTGACTCTAACCAAGAGTGTAGGTTATTGTACATATATAGGAATGATGGATACTTTTCTACATTTCCACACTCTAACAACTTCAATATTATTTTTAAATCCACATATTTTGTTTGCTTTTCAACAGAAAGTCTGGAATCTCCAGGAATAGCAATATGAATTAGGTATACTTCATTTGTTTGCTTCAATACCACAGGACAGTTGTGTTGCAATGAGGTGTCAGTTACAATGGAAAAATCCCACAACAGTTTACAGACATTGTTTTCACAAACAGGTGGAGGACAATGTTTCCACCAAAGATCTTGCATAGGGAATCCAGCTTGCTTTGCTAGTATTCAGTGAACATGAGAAGCAACACAATCATGCTGGCTCTTATATTCTTTTTGTGCTGCTAAAAGGAACAACAACTTACAAGGTGGTCTATGGTTTCATCAAAAGAACCACAAAGTCGGCATCTAGCTGAGCATGGGGTTTTGTAGATATGAGCTTTAACAACATTTGTGGATAAGGCCTGCTCTTGTGCCGCAAATACAAGTCCTTCCATTTCTTTAGTAAGGTTATCAAAGCGTAGCCATAACCACTGTGATTTAACACAAATCTGATCAGAAATTTCCCTTATGAATTTCCCATGGAGAGGCTTGCTCTTCCAAGTATGTAGATGTTATTATTATTATTATTATTACTAGGCCTGGGCACATACAACCAAGTACAATCACCAATGGAACAATCTACCATTAAGGCAGTGCATGACCAGTACAGTGTGTGTGTGTGTGTGTGTGTGTGTGTGTGTGTGTGTTGGCACATAAATGCAATTATAATCAGATGCTTAATAATAGCTTTATTGGGTAAAATGAAGACAACAGCAATGTGCACTCTAATATAATCATAGCAGGCCCTCAGAATTCATACTGACCAACAAATGCTTAATTAAGTCTAGGATATTAATTTATGGATTTGTACACAATTTATGTCCTCCTCATGTAATACCAGTTGTTTAAATGAGGATGGATCAGGGTGATGGATTAAGACATGGCTGGAGTTACCAAGGGAAAACCACAGTGATACCTGGGACAAAAGAAGCCACTATGTGTCACACACACAGGACTGTCCACAGAGCGGGGAAACTGGGGCATTTTTCCCTGGGATTGAGGCCCCATCAAAAGCCCCTTGGATACCTGTTTAAAAGATTGATATACTCTAATAGAGTAGCCAAATCTAGATACTCTAATAGAGCAGTCACAGTATTCTTCAGAGGAGCAGTGTAGCAAGCTTATAAATAAGAAGATATGGTTGGTGAGGGGTAGCTATTGTCATTGTCAGCATGTAATGACCTTTTTTTTGGTCTTCGACTTACAGCTTGGGTGAAGTTGCGATTCAGAGTGGAAACCTCCTTATCCCTGGGGTCCCACTTTAACTTTTTGCCCTGGGCCTCTTATTTTCTCTGGGCAGCCCTGCACACACAACCATTATCTGACTCATCTGCTGAGTTACATTTTTAAGCATGAGATGGCAATATGTCAAAAAAATGGTCACATGGTGTCTTGGATACACTGCAAGATGAAATAAAATGTGTAGCTGTGAAAGGTGGCAGTGCCTTCAAAGGAATACTCATGGATATGGCACATCAGTGGTGTGCAGACACTGAATGGTAGCTACAGTAGTGATTGGCACTTCACAGCTACAGGGGATAATATTTTATTTATTGCTACTGGGTAGTTAAATACAAACACAGTAGAAACAAACAAACAGTATTACAACATGAAAACATAGTCTACCTCTGTTAATAGTCCACCTGAACGCATGTACTGGCAGCTGGCATGGTGATTTGGGAAGGCTTACAGCAACACCTGGCACTTGTCTGAACACTTAGAAAATGAAGATCTGGGCACAAATGATTGGTAGACAAGTTAGTAGTAGACCTGCAGATGGTCGCTCGTGGCCACTTATCTTCTCCCAGCCTTTGGAATCATGGGTGTGGTGCTGGGCATTATATAGAATTACATGTTTGTTCAATTCATCAGCATGAATGGACATAATTATTATATGTTTGTGCTTTTGTTCACCGGCGAGTCAAACGCTGGTTAGTGCAAGCTCATAGGCCTTGTAGTTTTCCCAAACATTAATTAATTATTCATTTATTTATTCATTATTATTTGTGACCGGGCCTGCGATAATAGGACATGTGGGCACATGATTTTTGCCTACTTTATCACACTTTCATCACTCATAACATTTTGTACCATCATGCTATGGCATTGCAATTTTTGGCTCTTAGTAAGCATTTAATTGGCATCATGATGCAAGTTGCAGAATGGAAATATACTTTTCCAGTACTGAGATGTGACCTGTAGAGTGATAGGGTGTAGTTTGTGCCCACATTCCCTGTTTTCGCAGGCCCGGTCACATTTATGATGTAATTTTAACCGCATTTTGTATTATTGTTAGTACTTGGTTGTATAATTATTTATTATTAGCACTGTACAGGAGCCTATACTGAAGGTCTGACAGCAACATGTGCTACAGCCTTTGGATTTCCTAACCTAACAAGAACTGGAGACTGTTCATAACTCCTTGGATATTCATCAGAATCACAGCAAACTTGTTACATAATCCACCTTTATATGCTCTTCATTTGTGCCAAAGATCAAAGCAATCGAGTTACGCGTTTGCATTTTATAGCAATTTTTGCAAAGTGTGTGACAAGAAATCGAAGCCCCTGTAGCACCCCCAGTATGACATTAAAAAAAACCCAAAGAAATTAAAACAAAACTTTGAATGCCCTTATCTTGCAAATGGCTGTTATGAATTTAATCAAATTAGCTGTGTGGTGTACCTAACTGGTGGACAGCTATAATGCAAAAATGGTGTGCTTTGTAGAAGAGGCCATGGAAGTATGCACATGTGAAAACCTGTTTTCTTTCTTCCTGCCAATATACTCACAGTGTGGTGTGCCAGCTTTCTTGGCTATATGACACACTACCGTGTGTCTTAATTATCAAGCCCCTGTATGCAGGCTTTTGTGAAAGTTTTATAAGACTTCGGGATGACAAATATATCCATTCATTATTAACAAATTATCACTTGGCATAAAAGTATTTTACTCCAAAACTGTTGTGAATTTGTACATATACCAAACTGCTCAGTGGATTATTTGAAGTCTGTGGGACATTGCATTGGAACATGGTCAATATTAACATTGCAAACAGCATCACTGCATGGTACTTACCTTTAAAAGTTAGCATGGCATGCTCTGAAAAGTTACTACCAGTAAATTCGCAAATAGCTACACACTGGTATTCTCCAGCATCTTCAAGTTGCAGGTTACCAAAAGTGAGAATATTTGTGTTCACTCCGGTGACTGTAGATGGCATGTCCTTATCAAGTCTTCTCCAGAGATAGGATGATGCTCTGTCTGCTTCACAAGTAAATGAATGGGTTTGGTTGTTAGTGAACAAAGTAACTGTCTGACTTGATGGGTGTTTGGTTATGACTAGACAATTAAACATACAGTAAAGTACAAATGTAACATCCTTCTTGATTATTCATGTACATGCAAACATGTATACAGACTATATATCATGCACTGAATTTTTGAAAATTGTTAATACTACACACAAACCATTGAAGTTGACTGTTCACCATGAATGGATAGCACTAAACACTCACACCACAGCCATTTCACTGATTTGCTTAGGTTGCTTTTCATGATCGAGTGGATTTCTAGAGATGTATGCCAGACACTGGGAATGCTTGGGCACCTTTAACTGTTACTGTAACACAAGGCTAGAAGCATGGACACCTTTGGACGGATGCCCATATGATTCCAGCATGCATTATTTCTCCTTGAGTGGTCTTTAAAGCCCTTCGTTTAGGCTGGAGACTCCGTATGACCTGGTTGCCACCCATGGTGGTGTGCCTGAGTTACAGATACCTTTGTAAAAAAGTTCCTCAAAATTATGGTTATATTAGTAGCTAGCTTAAAATGGGTTAAACACTATGGTTTACTACATCCACAGTGAAAATTTCAAACTCATAGCTTTTGGCCTTCCCAAGCTATACTGAATTGAAATGTTTAAATTCACATATCCCGCAATCTATTGATGTCCATACAACAGTTTTCCCAAATTAGGTCATATATATTATATATGTGTGTGTGTGTGTGTTTGTGTATGTGTGTGCATGTGTGTGTGTGTGCGTGTGTGTGTGTGTGTGTGTGTGTGTGTGTGTGTGTGTGTGTGTGTGTGTGCGTGCGTGCATGTGTGGGTAAGAACATGATATGTGTATAATAGATACCAGTCACAACAGTTTTGGTGTCTGAAGCATTAAGCATAATGCTAGCATAATAGGAAGAATAATTATTCCATACTGTGGTAAAAATGGATGTCTTGTGGAAAAATATCTGTACACTATTGAACAGTCAGTAACTCTAACAGAGCAGCCAGGTAACCACATTAAATGACTGTTAGAGTATACAGTAAAACCTGTCTAAGCTGGTTACTTTTGGGCCAAATTTTTTTGGCTTTAATATACAGTTGGCCGTTTTATACAGTTGGATTAGTTTAGAAATGTCTCACTATGGGAATTTTGTGTTGGCCTTTTTAGAGAGGTGGTATTTCTATACAGGTGGCCGCTAACACAGGTTCCACTGTATTAAAATCAATCAGCCAAATGCATAACTTTTCTGGCATGGGAATTATTTCAATGCAATTGCTCACAAGCCAAATTTTGTAATTGTATTGTTTTAGAAAGTGCAACCATAATTATTATAATAGTAAACAACTGCTGAAGCAAAAACACTGAGCATAACTATAAGCTCAACGTGTTGAATATTCAAGCACTTCAGCGTAGCATAATAAATACAATTTAAGCATAACAGGCTAGCGTCCACTATGAAAAAGATGTGATATCAAAGGCAGTGGCCAAGAAATGGCTGCAATGATATTTAATGTCTGTTACTTTGTGACAACATCATAATTATTGCAGCAATTTCTTGGCTGCCACCTGTGACAGAATATCCATTTCTTGGTTGCCACCTTGAATATTATTTATTTTTCACACTAGCATGTTTTGGAAGGCCACACCTTTTCCACAACTTGGCTGTTATGTGTTTCTTTTTTTTTTTGTATATGTACAGTATATGCTGGCTTTTGTCTGTCTTTTTCTTCAACAGGTAAGCAGAAGAACTACATTTTAAACCAGCATTCAGTAATGTAATGGAAATCTGTTTAAATATCAATGAGTTATACTAACCACATATACATGCATGTAACAATAGTGTGTGTCAAATCAACAAGGAATTTAGCATCACCTCTTGGATTTGATGAAACTTGGTGTGTTTGTAGTACCTGTGGTGCTTATCACTTATGTAAATTTTTAGCTCCATACACCCCGTAGTTTCTGATTTATGACCACAAATATTTTGAATATTTCATGAAAAATTGGTCCATCTCTAGTTACAAAATTGACTATAATTTCGCACTGTGCAAATATTTTTAAACACAAGTTTCACTGATTTTGATCGACCTTTCTAGTGATCCCGATATCTACTTAATTATGGTTCAAAAATACTTCATTGAAAACTTTAATCCTTTATATTTCAAAAAAGGCTGCTTGAAATTCTTCGAATTTTTTTGTGAATAATTATTGTGTCAAGATCTACATTTGATGAAATTTTTGTGGTGGGACCACAATGGGTTCAAGAGATATAATGAATTATGTTGTGGTGTGCAGTGGAATTTGTAGTCTATTATTGCTGTATGGGAGTATACACATCCATTAACCACTCATAACAAGAAAGTTTGTCTTACACAGTGAAGGTGTCTATGTACAGTGCAACCTGTATTAGTGACCACCTGTATTGAAAGACCATTTATGTGCAGCAGTTAATTTATACTTCTTTAATTGGATATCAATGTATAACACCAAAGCATCAACCCTTTCTAGCAAATCCAAAAATGGTCCTTATTGGAAGGTGGACTTTAAATGAGATCACCATGTATCCATAAACATGTGAATGCGGTACCATCTCTTCAGAAATACCTTATTTATTAAGTCTAATTCTGCCATATTGCACTTACATATGTAGCCCCACCCTACACAATTCAAGTTACGTACATGGTTGCATAGGTACAACAGACCTCCTCAAAAAGGATATCCTGGCTGTTGATAGCCATTCATGATCTCACTTTATAAAAGTACGTACATTTGGACCCAAGAAGTCTGTGGCTTCTCAAAAATGAACACTTTATCAATGGGTCCAGGGAATAGAAGAGTCACACTGTTGGTATATCCATTTTCCTCGGCAAGAATTTACAGTATGGTGTAATTATTCTACCTATTGTGCTGGCATTATATTTTTGCTTCAGCCACCTACTATGCTAACATATATCATCCTTTCCTGACTGCTGCATTAGAGTAAGCGACTGCTCTATTAAAGTATCTCGATCTTATTTCTGTCAAGTGTGAATAACCAACAAAGAAACGGTTTAATAAGTTATATTACATGTTTTTAAATATGAAATGCACTAATAATACTGTACTATTGGCAGTGAATATTTGCTTTCTTTCAGGTACACGTATTGCGCATTTTAATTAAGTTTTCAAATATTGTCCCTATTATGCTGGCATTATGCTTAATGCTTTTCATCACCTATTATGCTTTACAGTATATTGGCCGGTGCCTAGAAATCTCTACAGAATGATTTGTTTGCAGCTGAATTCTCTGGAGGGTGATTTGTTTGTATATAACCAAACTCCATACAGGGTGATTTGTTTATACAGCTGTAGCTGAACTCTTCACAGGGTGACTTGTTTGTAGCACATGATGGCTTGTTTGTAGCTGCATTCTCCACAAGGTGATCTCTCTATGGGGTGATTTGTTTGTAGGTTTGTTTGTAGCTGAACTCTACTGAGTACCTTGTTAATAATTGAACTTTCTACAGGTGGTTTGTTTGTAGCTAAAGTCTCTACTGGGTGACTTGCTTGTAAGTGAACTTTCTACAGGATGATTTGTTTATAGCTGAACTCTCTACAAAGTGACTTATTTGTAGCTGAACTCCCTACTGCATGGGTGTCTTGTTCATAGCTGAACTGTATGCTGGGTGACTTACGTGTAGCTGAACTTTCAACAGGGTGATTTGTTTGTAGATAAATTATCTACAGTGTGACACTTTTGTAGCTGTACTGTCTAAATATAGAGGCTGATTTGTTTGTAGCTGAACTCTCTACAGTGAGACTTTTTGTAGCTGAACTCTATACTAGGTGACTTTTTGTAGCTGAACTCTCTGCAGGTGATTTGTTTGCAGCTGAATTCTCTACGCGATGATTTACTTGTAAGTGAACTTTCTACAGGATGGTTTGTTTATAGCTGAACTCTCTCCTGGGTGATTTATTTGTAACTAAACTTTCTACAGGGTGATTTGTTCGTAGATGAATTCTCTACAGTGTGTGTAGCTGAACTCTCTAGATCCAGAGAGAGATTTGTTTGTAGTTGAAATCTCTACAGGGTGATTAGTTTGTAGCTGAACTGACTTATTTGTAGTTGAACTCTACTGTGTGACTTGTTTGTAGATGACTCTCTAGAGGGTGATTTGTTTGTAGTTGAACTCTCTAGTGGGTGACCTATTTGTAGCTGAACTCTCTATATAGCTATAGGTGACTTGTTTGTACTGTAGCTGAATTCTCTACTGAATGACTACTGAACTCTCTGCAGGGTGAGTTGTTTGTAGCTGAACTCTCTACTGGGTGACCTGTTTATATCTGAACTCTCTACTAGGTAACTTGTTTGTAGCTGAACTTTCTACTGGGTGACCTATTTGTATCTATACAGGTGACTAGTTTGTAGCTGAATTCTCTACCAAATGACTAGCTTGTATATAGCAGAAGGGTGACTTGTTTATAGCTGAATTCACTACTAGGTGGCTGAACTCTTTACTGGATGACTAGTTTGTAGCTGAATTTTTTATAGGTGACTAGTTTCTAGTTGATGTCTTTATAATATGGTGACTTTTATAGCTGAACTCTCCACAGGGTAATTTTTTTTGCAGCTGAACTCTCTACTGAGGGACCTTTTTGTAACTGACAGGTTATTTGTTTCTAGCTGATCTCTCTATAGGGTGGATTTTTGTTTTCGCAGTTGAATACTCCACAGGGTGATTTGTTTGTAGTTGAGCTCTCTACTGGGTAACTTTTTGTAGCTGAACTCTCTACTGGGTAACTTGTTTTAGCTGAACTCCAGCTACTGTGTGACGTGTTACATAGCTGAATTCTCTATACAGTGACTTGTTACGTAGCTGAATGCTCTAAAGGAGTAACTCACAAACGATTCTGAATGTTCTAATAGGGTGACTGCACTATTAG